>NW_027362216.1:0-104626 GCF_039654945.1 Dendrobates tinctorius
AAACTATCAAAAACCAGCCGTTTCAATGAACACACATGTTTTGGTAGAATCATGCAGGACTGAAATTTTTGATGTTTTTCTACTCATCTCATGAGCCCAAACAAGTCTCTAAAAGCATGAGCTTGCAACTACTTTACTTTTGGAGAAAATTCAAAACATTCACTATTCAATAGAGCCCAATAGCAAAAATCAGGTTTTGAATGAAGAATCACATTTCTTGGTAAAATCATGCAGGATTGAAATTTTTGATGGTTTTTTACTCCTCTCAACAGCCCAAACAAGTTTCTAAAAGGATGAGTTTGCAACTACTTTTGGAGAAAATTCAAAACATTCATTATTCAATAGGGCCCAAACTATCAAAAACCAGCGGTTTCAATGAACACACATTTCTTGGTAGAATCATGCAGGACTGAAATTTTTGATGTTTTTCTACTCCTCTCATGAGCCCAAACTAGTCTCTAAAAGCATGAGTTTGCAACTACTTTACTTTTGGAGAAAATTCAAAACATTCATTATTCAATAGGGCCCAAACTATCAAAAACCAGCGGTTTGAATGAACACACATTTCTTGGTAGAATCATGCAGGACTGAAATTTTTGATGTTTTTCTACTCCTCTCATGAGCCCAAACAAGTCTCTAAAAGCATGAGTTTGCAACTACTTTACTTTTGGAGAAAATTCAAAACATTCACTATTCAATAGAGCCCAATAGCAAAAATCAGGTTTTGAATGAAGAATCACATTTCTTGGTAAAATCATGCAGGATTGAAATTTTTGATGGTTTTTTACTCCTCTCAACAGCCCAAACAAGTTTCTAAAAGGATGAGTTTGCAACTACTTTACTTTTGGAGAAAATTCAAAACATTCATTATTCAATAGGGCCCAAACTATCAAAAACCAGCGGTTTCAATGAACACACATTTCTTGGTAGAATCATGCAGGACTGAAATTTTTGATGTTTTTCTACTCCTCTCAACAGCCCAAACAAGTTTCTAAAAGGATGAGTTTGCAACTACTTTACTTTTGGAGAAAATTCAAAACATTCATTATTCAATAGGGCCCAAACTATCAAAAACCAGCGGTTTCAATGAACACACATTTCTTGGTAGAATCATGCAGGACTGAAATTTTTGATGTTTTTCTACTCCTCTCATGAGCCCAAACAAGTCTCTAAAAGCATGAGTTTGCAACTACTTTACTTTTGGAGAAAATTCAAAACATTCATTATTCAATAGAGCCCAATAGCAAAAACCAGCGTTTTGAATGAAGAATCACATTTCTTGGTAGAATCATGCAGGATTGAAATTTTTGATGGTTTTTTACTCCTCTCAACAGCCCAAACAAGTTTCTAAAAGGATGAGTTTGCAACTACTTTACTTTTGGAGAAAATTCAAAACATTCATTATTCAATAGGGCCCAAACTATCAAAAACCAGCGGTTTCAATGAACACACATTTCTTGGTAGAATCATACAGGACTGAAATTTTTGATGTTTTTCTACTCCTCTCATGAGCCCAAACAAGTCTCTAAAAGCATGAGTTTGCAACTACTTTACTTTTGGAGAAAATTCAAAACATTCATTATTCAATAGGGCCCAAACTATCAAAAACCAGCGGTTTCAATGAACACTCATTTCTTGGTAGAATCATGCAGGACTGAAATTTTTGATGTTTTTCTACTCCTCTCATGAGCCCAAACAAGTCTCTAAAAGCATGAGTTTGCAACTACTTTACTTTTGGAGAAAATTCAAAACATTCATTATTCAATAGAGCCCAATAGCAAAAACCAGCGTTTTGAATGAAGAATCACATTTCTTGGTAGAATCATGCAGGATTGAAATTTTTGATGGTTTTTTACTCCTCTCAACAGCCCAAACAAGTTTCTAAAAGGATGAGTTTGCAACTACTTTACTTTTGGAGAAAATTCAAAACATTCATTATTCAATAGGGCCCAAACTATCAAAAACCAGCCGTTTCAATGAACACACATGTTTTGGTAGAATCATGCAGGACTGAAATTTTTGATGTTTTTCTACTCATCTCATGAGCCCAAACAAGTCTCTAAAAGCATGAGTTTGCAACTACTTTACTTTTGGAGAAAATTCAAAACATTCACTATTCAATAGAGCCCAATAGCAAAAATCAGGTTTTGAATGAAGAATCACATTTCTTGGTAAAATCATGCAGGATTGAAATTTTTGATGGTTTTTTACTCCTCTCAACAGCCCAAACAAGTTTCTAAAAGGATGAGTTTGCAACTACTTTACTTTTGGAGAAAATTCAAAACATTCATTATTCAATAGGGCCCAAACTATCAAAAACCAGCGGTTTCAATGAACACACATTTCTTGGTAGAATCATGCAGGACTGAAATTTTTGATGTTTTTCTACTCCTCTCATGAGCCCAAACAAGTCTCTAAAAGCATGAGTTTGCAACTACTTTACTTTTGGAGAAAATTCAAAACATTCATTATTCAATAGAGCCCAATAGCAAAAACCAGCGTTTTGAATGAAGAATCACATTTCTTGGTAGAATCATGCAGGATTGAAATTTTTGATGGTTTTTTACTCCTCTCAACAGCCCAAACAAGTTTCTAAAAGGATGAGTTTGCAACTACTTTACTTTTGGAGAAAATTCAAAACATTCATTATTCAATAGGGCCCAAACTATCAAAAACCAGCCGTTTCAATGAACACACATGTCTTGGTAGAATCATGCAGGACTGAAATTTTTGATGTTTTTCTACTCATCTCATGAGCCCAAACAAGTCTCTAAAAGCATGAGTTTGCAACTACTTTACTTTTGGAGAAAATTCAAAACATTCACTATTCAATAGAGCCCAATAGCAAAAATCAGGTTTTGAATGAAGAATCACATTTCTTGGTAGAATCATGCAGGATTGAAATTTTTGATGGTTTTTTACTCCTCTCAACAGCCCAAACAAGTTTCTAAAAGGATGAGTTTGCAACTACTTTACTTTTGGAGAAAATTCAAAACATTCATTATTCAATAGGGCCCAAACTATCAAAAACCAGCGGTTTCAATGAACACACATTTCTTGGTAGAATCATGCAGGACTGAAATTTTTGATGTTTTTCTACTCCTCTCATGAGCCCAAACTAGTCTCTAAAAGCATGAGTTTGCAACTACTTTACTTTTGGAGAAAATTCAAAACATTCACTATTCAATAGAGCCCAATAGCAAAAATCAGGTTTTGAATGAAGAATCACATTTCTTGGTAAAATCTTGCAGGATTGAAATTTTTGATGGTTTTTTACTCCTCTCAACAGCCCAAACAAGTTTCTAAAAGGATGAGTTTGCAACTACTTTACTTTTGGAGAAAATTCAAAACATTCATTATTCAATAGGGCCCAAACTATCAAAAACCAGCGGTTTCAATGAACACACATTTCTTGGTAGAATCATGCAGGACTGAAATTTTTGATGTTTTTCTACTCCTCTCATGAGCCCAAACAAGTCTCTAAAAGCATGAGTTTGCAACTACTTTACTTTTGGAGAAAATTCAAAACATTCATTATTCAATAGAGCCCAATAGCAAAAAACAGCGTTTTGAATGAAGAATCACATTTCTTGGTAGAATCATGCAGGATTGAAATTTTTGATGGTTTTTTACTCCTCTCAACAGCCCAAACAAGTTTCTAAAAGGATGAGTTTGCAACTACTTTACTTTTGGAGAAAATTCAAAACATTCATTATTCAATAGGGCCCAAACTATCAAAAACCAGCGGTTTCAATGAACACACATTTCTTGGTAGAATCATGCAGGACTGAAATTTTTGATGTTTTTCTACTCCTCTCATGAGCCCAAACAAGTCTCTAAAAGCATGAGTTTGCAACTACTTTACTTCTGGAGAAAATTCAAAACATTCATTATTCAATAGAGCCCAATAGGAAAAAACAGCGTTTTGAATGAAGAATCACATTTCTTGGTAGAATCATGCAGGATTGAAATTTTTGATGGTTTTTTACTCCTCTCAACAGCCCAAACAAGTTTCTAAAAGGATGAGTTTGCAACTACTTTACTTTTGGAGAAAATTCAAAACATTCATTATTCAATAGGGCCCAAACTATCAAAAACCAGCGGTTTCAATGAACACACATTTCTTGGTAGAATCATGCAGGACTGAAATTTTTGATGTTTTTCTACTCCTCTCATGAGCCCAAACAAGTCTCTAAAAGCATGAGTTTGCAACTACTTTACTTTTGGAGAAAATTCAAAACATTCATTATTCAATAGAGCCCAATAGCAAAAACCAGCGTTTTGAATGAAGAATCACATTTCTTGGTAGAATCATGCAGGATTGAAATTTTTGATGGTTTTTTACTCCTCTCAACAGCCCAAACAAGTTTCTAAAAGGATGAGTTTGCAACTTCTTTACTTTTGGAGAAAATTCAAAACATTCATTATTCAATAGGGCCCAAACTATCAAAAACCAGCGGTTTCAATGAACACACATTTCTTGGTAGAATCATGCAGGACTGAAATTTTTGATGTTTTTCTACTCCTCTCATGAGCCCAAACAAGTCTCTAAAAGCATGAGTTTGCAACTACTTTACTTTTGGAGAAAATTCAAAACATTCACTATTCAATAGAGCCCAATAGCAAAAATCAGGTTTTGAATGAAGAATCACATTTCTTGGTAAAATCATGCAGGATTGAAATTTTTGATGGTTTTTTACTCCTCTCAAGAGCCCAAACAAGTTTCTAATAGGATGAGTTTGCAACTACTTTACTTTTGGAGAAAATTCAAAACATTCATTATTCAATATGGCCCAAACTATCAAAAACCAGCGGTTTCAATGAACACACATTTCTTGGTAGAATCATGCAGGACTGAAATTTTTGATGTTTTTCTACTCCTCTCATGAGCCCAAACAAGTCTCTAAAAGCATGAGTTTGCAACTACTTTACTTTTGGAGAAAATTCAAAACATTCATTATTCAATAGAGCCCAATAGCAAAAACCAGCGTTTTGAATGAAGAATCACATTTCTTGGTAGAATCATGCAGGATTGAAATTTTTGATGGTTTTTTACTCCTCTCAACAGCCCAAACAAGTTTCTAAAAGGATGAGTTTGCAACTACTTTACTTTTGGAGAAAATTCAAAACATTCATTATTCAATAGGGCCCAAACTATCAAAAACCAGCGGTTTCAATGAACACACATTTCTTGGTAGAATCATGCAGGACTGAAATTTTTGATGTTTTTCTACTCCTCTCATGAGCCCAAACAAGTCTCTAAAAGCATGAGTTTGCAACTACTTTACTTTTGGAGAAAATTCAAAACATTCACTATTCAATAGAGCCCAATAGCAAAAATCAGGTTTTGAATGAAGAATCACATTTCTTGGTAAAATCATGCAGGATTGAAATTTTTGATGGTTTTTTACTCCTCTCAACAGCCCAAACAAGTTTCTAAAAGGATGAGTTTGCAACTACTTTACTTTTGGAGAAAATTCAAAACATTCATTATTCAATAGGGCCCAAACTATCAAAAACCAGCGGTTTCAATGAACACACATTTCTTGGTAGAATCATGCAGGACTGAAATTTTTGATGTTTTTCTACTCCTCTCATGAGCCCAAACAAGTCTCTAAAAGCATGAGTTTGCAACTACTTTACTTTTGGAGAAAATTCAAAACATTCATTATTCAATAGAGCCCAATAGCAAAAACCAGCGTTTTGAATGAAGAATCACATTTCTTGGTAGAATCATGCAGGATTGAAATTTTTGATGGTTTTTTACTCCTCTCAACAGCCCAAACAAGTTTCTAAAAGGATGAGTTTGCAACTACTTTACTTTTGGAGAAAATTCAAAACATTCATTATTCAATAGGGCCCAAACTATCAAAAACCAGCCGTTTCAATGAACACACATGTCTTGGTAGAATCATGCAGGACTGAAATTTTTGATGTTTTTCTACTCATCTCATGAGCCCAAACAAGTCTCTAAAAGCATGAGTTTGCAACTACTTTACTTTTGGAGAAAATTCAAAACATTCACTATTCAATAGAGCCCAATAGCAAAAATCAGGTTTTGAATGAAGAATCACATTTCTTGGTAGAATCATGCAGGATTGAAATTTTTGATGGTTTTTTACTCCTCTCAACAGCCCAAACAAGTTTCTAAAAGGATGAGTTTGCAACTACTTTACTTTTGGAGAAAATTCAAAACATTCATTATTCAATAGGGCCCAAACTATCAAAAACCAGCGGTTTCAATGAACACACATTTCTTGGTAGAATCATGCAGGACTGAAATTTTTGATGTTTTTCTACTCCTCTCATGAGCCCAAACTAGTCTCTAAAAGCATGAGTTTGCAACTACTTTACTTTTGGAGAAAATTCAAAACATTCACTATTCAATAGAGCCCAATAGCAAAAATCAGGTTTTGAATGAAGAATCACATTTCTTGGTAAAATCTTGCAGGATTGAAATTTTTGATGGTTTTTTACTCCTCTCAACAGCCCAAACAAGTTTCTAAAAGGATGAGTTTGCAACTACTTTACTTTTGGAGAAAATTCAAAACATTCATTATTCAATAGGGCCCAAACTATCAAAAACCAGCGGTTTCAATGAACACACATTTCTTGGTAGAATCATGCAGGACTGAAATTTTTGATGTTTTTCTACTCCTCTCATGAGCCCAAACAAGTCTCTAAAAGCATGAGTTTGCAACTACTTTACTTTTGGAGAAAATTCAAAACATTCATTATTCAATAGAGCCCAATAGCAAAAAACAGCGTTTTGAATGAAGAATCACATTTCTTGGTAGAATCATGCAGGATTGAAATTTTTGATGGTTTTTTACTCCTCTCAACAGCCCAAACAAGTTTCTAAAAGGATGAGTTTGCAACTACTTTACTTTTGGAGAAAATTCAAAACATTCATTATTCAATAGGGCCCAAACTATCAAAAACCAGCGGTTTCAATGAACACACATTTCTTGGTAGAATCATGCAGGACTGAAATTTTTGATGTTTTTCTACTCCTCTCATGAGCCCAAACAAGTCTCTAAAAGCATGAGTTTGCAACTACTTTACTTCTGGAGAAAATTCAAAACATTCATTATTCAATAGAGCCCAATAGGAAAAAACAGCGTTTTGAATGAAGAATCACATTTCTTGGTAGAATCATGCAGGATTGAAATTTTTGATGGTTTTTTACTCCTCTCAACAGCCCAAACAAGTTTCTAAAAGGATGAGTTTGCAACTACTTTACTTTTGGAGAAAATTCAAAACATTCATTATTCAATAGGGCCCAAACTATCAAAAACCAGCGGTTTCAATGAACACACATTTCTTGGTAGAATCATGCAGGACTGAAATTTTTGATGTTTTTCTACTCCTCTCATGAGCCCAAACAAGTCTCTAAAAGCATGAGTTTGCAACTACTTTACTTTTGGAGAAAATTCAAAACATTCATTATTCAATAGAGCCCAATAGCAAAAACCAGCGTTTTGAATGAAGAATCACATTTCTTGGTAGAATCATGCAGGATTGAAATTTTTGATGGTTTTTTACTCCTCTCAACAGCCCAAACAAGTTTCTAAAAGGATGAGTTTGCAACTTCTTTACTTTTGGAGAAAATTCAAAACATTCATTATTCAATAGGGCCCAAACTATCAAAAACCAGCGGTTTCAATGAACACACATTTCTTGGTAGAATCATGCAGGACTGAAATTTTTGATGTTTTTCTACTCCTCTCATGAGCCCAAACAAGTCTCTAAAAGCATGAGTTTGCAACTACTTTACTTTTGGAGAAAATTCAAAACATTCACTATTCAATAGAGCCCAATAGCAAAAATCAGGTTTTGAATGAAGAATCACATTTCTTGGTAAAATCATGCAGGATTGAAATTTTTGATGGTTTTTTACTCCTCTCAAGAGCCCAAACAAGTTTCTAATAGGATGAGTTTGCAACTACTTTACTTTTGGAGAAAATTCAAAACATTCATTATTCAATATGGCCCAAACTATCAAAAACCAGCGGTTTCAATGAACACACATTTCTTGGTAGAATCATGCAGGACTGAAATTTTTGATGTTTTTCTACTCCTCTCATGAGCCCAAACAAGTCTCTAAAAGCATGAGTTTGCAACTACTTTACTTTTGGAGAAAATTCAAAACATTCATTATTCAATAGAGCCCAATAGCAAAAACCAGCGTTTTGAATGAAGAATCACATTTCTTGGTAGAATCATGCAGGATTGAAATTTTTGATGGTTTTTTACTCCTCTCAACAGCCCAAACAAGTTTCTAAAAGGATGAGTTTGCAACTACTTTACTTTTGGAGAAAATTCAAAACATTTGGCGTGTTCAGTTGCACCCTGCCTTGGCCTTACTACTCATAGATATTTGCAGATTCAAAACAACAAAGTATTTGGTTGCCCACATACTCATGTCTGCAATATACCTTATAGCGAAAGGTTGGAACAACAAGCAACCTCCGAACATTGCCACATTGATCATGTTGGTGGACAAACATTGTGTTTATGAAAAAATTCATTATATTAACAATATGTCAATAAAGTTATTTGACGACAGATGGCATAGATGGTTGAAACTCAAATCTAAGATAGAAGAAGAATTTATATCTTGATATCTTGATTTTTGCTCTTTTTGTGTGCCAAAATTTCACATGTATTTGGTGTTTGCCTGTACTGTTGTAATTGTTTTTCAAATCTATTTCAATTAATGTTAATTGTACATACTTTAAATGATGATATGATGTTCAGATACCATATGATGATGTCCTGATGTACATTATCTTGACTCTATTCGAACATGATATATATGAGGTATGTTTATACATTCCTATTATTTTGAAAACTCAATAAAAATATTGTTTAAGAAAATTCAAAACATTCATTATTCAATAGGGCCCAAACTATCAAAAACCAGCGGTTTCAATGAACACACATTTCTTGGTAGAATCATGCAGGACTGAAATTTTTGATGTTTTTCTACTCCTCTCATGAGCCCAAACAAGTCTCTAAAAGCATGAGTTTGCAACTACTTTACTTTTGGAGAAAATTCAAAACATTCATTATTCAATAGAGCCCAATAGCAAAAACCAGCGTTTTGAATGAAGAATCACATTTCTTGGTAGAATCATGCAGGATTGAAATTTTTGATGGTTTTTTACTCCTCTCAACAGCCCAAACAAGTTTCTAAAAGGATGAGTTTGCAACTACTTTACTTTTGGAGAAAATTCAAAACATTCATTATTCAATAGGGCCCAAACTATCAAAAACCAGCCGTTTCAATGAACACACATGTCTTGGTAGAATCATGCAGGACTGAAATTTTTGATGTTTTTCTACTCATCTCATGAGCCCAAACAAGTCTCTAAAAGCATGAGTTTGCAACTACTTTACTTTTGGAGAAAATTCAAAACATTCACTATTCAATAGAGCCCAATAGCAAAAATCAGGTTTTGAATGAAGAATCACATTTCTTGGTAGAATCATGCAGGATTGAAATTTTTGATGGTTTTTTACTCCTCTCAACAGCCCAAACAAGTTTCTAAAAGGATGAGTTTGCAACTACTTTACTTTTGGAGAAAATTCAAAACATTCATTATTCAATAGGGCCCAAACTATCAAAAACCAGCGGTTTCAATGAACACACATTTCTTGGTAGAATCATGCAGGACTGAAATTTTTGATGTTTTTCTACTCCTCTCATGAGCCCAAACTAGTCTCTAAAAGCATGAGTTTGCAACTACTTTACTTTTGGAGAAAATTCAAAACATTCATTATTCAATAGGGCCCAAACTATCAAAAACCAGCGGTTTGAATGAACACACATTTCTTGGTAGAATCATGCAGGACTGAAATTTTTGATGTTTTTCTACTCCTCTCATGAGCCCAAACAAGTCTCTAAAAGCATGAGTTTGCAACTACTTTACTTTTGGAGAAAATTCAAAACATTCACTATTCAATAGAGCCCAATAGCAAAAATCAGGTTTTGAATGAAGAATCACATTTCTTGGTAAAATCATGCAGGATTGAAATTTTTGATGGTTTTTTACTCCTCTCAACAGCCCAAACAAGTTTCTAAAAGGATGAGTTTGCAACTACTTTACTTTTGGAGAAAATTCAAAACATTCATTATTCAATAGGGCCCAAACTATCAAAAACCAGCGGTTTCAATGAACACACATTTCTTGGTAGAATCATGCAGGACTGAAATTTTTGATGTTTTTCTACTCCTCTCAACAGCCCAAACAAGTTTCTAAAAGGATGAGTTTGCAACTACTTTACTTTTGGAGAAAATTCAAAACATTCATTATTCAATAGGGCCCAAACTATCAAAAACCAGCGGTTTCAATGAACACACATTTCTTGGTAGAATCATGCAGGACTGAAATTTTTGATGTTTTTCTACTCCTCTCATGAGCCCAAACAAGTCTCTAAAAGCATGAGTTTGCAACTACTTTACTTTTGGAGAAAATTCAAAACATTCATTATTCAATAGAGCCCAATAGCAAAAACCAGCGTTTTGAATGAAGAATCACATTTCTTGGTAGAATCATGCAGGATTGAAATTTTTGATGGTTTTTTACTCCTCTCAACAGCCCAAACAAGTTTCTAAAAGGATGAGTTTGCAACTACTTTACTTTTGGAGAAAATTCAAAACATTCATTATTCAATAGGGCCCAAACTATCAAAAACCAGCGGTTTCAATGAACACACATTTCTTGGTAGAATAATACAGGACTGAAATTTTTGATGTTTTTCTACTCCTCTCATGAGCCCAAACAAGTCTCTAAAAGCATGAGTTTGCAACTACTTTACTTTTGGAGAAAATTCAAAACATTCATTATTCAATAGGGCCCAAACTATCAAAAACCAGCGGTTTCAATGAACACTCATTTCTTGGTAGAATCATGCAGGACTGAAATTTTTGATGTTTTTCTACTCCTCTCATGAGCCCAAACAAGTCTCTAAAAGCATGAGTTTGCAACTACTTTACTTTTGGAGAAAATTCAAAACATTCATTATTCAATAGAGCCCAATAGCAAAAACCAGCGTTTTGAATGAAGAATCACATTTCTTGGTAGAATCATGCAGGATTGAAATTTTTGATGGTTTTTTACTCCTCTCAACAGCCCAAACAAGTTTCTAAAAGGATGAGTTTGCAACTACTTTACTTTTGGAGAAAATTCAAAACATTCATTATTCAATAGGGCCCAAACTATCAAAAACCAGCCGTTTCAATGAACACACATGTTTTGGTAGAATCATGCAGGACTGAAATTTTTGATGTTTTTCTACTCATCTCATGAGCCCAAACAAGTCTCTAAAAGCATGAGTTTGCAACTACTTTACTTTTGGAGAAAATTCAAAACATTCACTATTCAATAGAGCCCAATAGCAAAAATCAGGTTTTGAATGAAGAATCACATTTCTTGGTAAAATCATGCAGGATTGAAATTTTTGATGGTTTTTTACTCCTCTCAGCAGCCCAAACAAGTTTCTAAAAGGATGAGTTTGCAACTACTTTACTTTTGGAGAAAATTCAAAACATTCATTATTCAATAGGGCCCAAACTATCAAAAACCAGCGGTTTCAATGAACACACATTTCTTGGTAGAATCATGCAGGACTGAAATTTTTGATGTTTTTCTACTCCTCTCATGAGCCCAAACAAGTCTCTAAAAGCATGAGTTTGCAACTACTTTACTTTTGGAGAAAATTCAAAACATTCATTATTCAATAGAGCCCAATAGCAAAAACCAGCGTTTTGAATGAAGAATCACATTTCTTGGTAGAATCATGCAGGATTGAAATTTTTGATGGTTTTTTACTCCTCTCAACAGCCCAAACAAGTTTCTAAAAGGATGAGTTTGCAACTACTTTACTTTTGGAGAAAATTCAAAACATTCATTATTCAATAGGGCCCAAACTATCAAAAACCAGCCGTTTCAATGAACACACATGTCTTGGTAGAATCATGCAGGACTGAAATTTTTGATGTTTTTCTACTCATCTCATGAGCCCAAACAAGTCTCTAAAAGCATGAGTTTGCAACTACTTTACTTTTGGAGAAAATTCAAAACATTCACTATTCAATAGAGCCCAATAGCAAAAATCAGGTTTTGAATGAAGAATCACATTTCTTGGTAGAATCATGCAGGATTGAAATTTTTGATGGTTTTTTACTCCTCTCAACAGCCCAAACAAGTTTCTAAAAGGATGAGTTTGCAACTACTTTACTTTTGGAGAAAATTCAAAACATTCATTATTCAATAGGGCCCAAACTATCAAAAACCAGCGGTTTCAATGAACACACATTTCTTGGTAGAATCATGCAGGACTGAAATTTTTGATGTTTTTCTACTCCTCTCATGAGCCCAAACTAGTCTCTAAAAGCATGAGTTTGCAACTACTTTACTTTTGGAGAAAATTCAAAACATTCACTATTCAATAGAGCCCAATAGCAAAAATCAGGTTTTGAATGAAGAATCACATTTCTTGGTAAAATCTTGCAGGATTGAAATTTTTGATGGTTTTTTACTCCTCTCAACAGCCCAAACAAGTTTCTAAAAGGATGAGTTTGCAACTACTTTACTTTTGGAGAAAATTCAAAACATTCATTATTCAATAGGGCCCAAACTATCAAAAACCAGCGGTTTCAATGAACACACATTTCTTGGTAGAATCATGCAGGACTGAAATTTTTGATGTTTTTCTACTCCTCTCATGAGCCCAAACAAGTCTCTAAAAGCATGAGTTTGCAACTACTTTACTTTTGGAGAAAATTCAAAACATTCATTATTCAATAGAGCCCAATAGCAAAAACCAGCGTTTTGAATGAAGAATCACATTTCTTGGTAGAATCATGCAGGATTGAAATTTTTGATGGTTTTTTACTCCTCTCAACAGCCCAAACAAGTTTCTAAAAGGATGAGTTTGCAACTACTTTACTTTTGGAGAAAATTCAAAACATTCATTATTCAATAGGGCCCAAACTATCAAAAACCAGCCGTTTCAATGAACACACATGTCTTGGTAGAATCATGCAGGACTGAAATTTTTGATGTTTTTCTACTCATCTCATGAGCCCAAACAAGTCTCTAAAAGCATGAGTTTGCAACTACTTTACTTTTGGAGAAAATTCAAAACATTCACTATTCAATAGAGCCCAATAGCAAAAATCAGGTTTTGAATGAAGAATCACATTTCTTGGTAAAATCTTGCAGGATTGAAATTTTTGATGGTTTTTTACTCCTCTCAACAGCCCAAACAAGTTTCTAAAAGGATGAGTTTGCAACTACTTTACTTTTGGAGAAAATTCAAAACATTCATTATTCAATAGGGCCCAAACTATCAAAAACCAGCGGTTTCAATGAACACACATTTCTTGGTAGAATCATGCAGGACTGAAATTTTTGATGTTTTTCTACTCCTCTCATGAGCCCAAACAAGTCTCTAAAAGCATGAGTTTGCAACTACTTTACTTTTGGAGAAAATTCAAAACATTCATTATTCAATAGAGCCCAATAGCAAAAAACAGCGTTTTGAATGAAGAATCACATTTCTTGGTAGAATCATGCAGGATTGAAATTTTTGATGGTTTTTTACTCCTCTCAACAGCCCAAACAAGTTTCTAAAAGGATGAGTTTGCAACTACTTTACTTTTGGAGAAAATTCAAAACATTCATTATTCAATAGGGCCCAAACTATCAAAAACCAGCGGTTTCAATGAACACACATTTCTTGGTAGAATCATGCAGGACTGAAATTTTTGATGTTTTTCTACTCCTCTCATGAGCCCAAACAAGTCTCTAAAAGCATGAGTTTGCAACTACTTTACTTCTGGAGAAAATTCAAAACATTCATTATTCAATAGAGCCCAATAGGAAAAAACAGCGTTTTGAATGAAGAATCACATTTCTTGGTAGAATCATGCAGGATTGAAATTTTTGATGGTTTTTTACTCCTCTCAACAGCCCAAACAAGTTTCTAAAAGGATGAGTTTGCAACTACTTTACTTTTGGAGAAAATTCAAAACATTCATTATTCAATAGGGCCCAAACTATCAAAAACCAGCGGTTTCAATGAACACACATTTCTTGGTAGAATCATGCAGGACTGAAATTTTTGATGTTTTTCTACTCCTCTCATGAGCCCAAACAAGTCTCTAAAAGCATGAGTTTGCAACTACTTTACTTTTGGAGAAAATTCAAAACATTCATTATTCAATAGAGCCCAATAGCAAAAACCAGCGTTTTGAATGAAGAATCACATTTCTTGGTAGAATCATGCAGGATTGAAATTTTTGATGGTTTTTTACTCCTCTCAACAGCCCAAACAAGTTTCTAAAAGGATGAGTTTGCAACTTCTTTACTTTTGGAGAAAATTCAAAACATTCATTATTCAATAGGGCCCAAACTATCAAAAACCAGCGGTTTCAATGAACACACATTTCTTGGTAGAATCATGCAGGACTGAAATTTTTGATGTTTTTCTACTCCTCTCATGAGCCCAAACAAGTCTCTAAAAGCATGAGTTTGCAACTACTTTACTTTTGGAGAAAATTCAAAACATTCACTATTCAATAGAGCCCAATAGCAAAAATCAGGTTTTGAATGAAGAATCACATTTCTTGGTAAAATCATGCAGGATTGAAATTTTTGATGGTTTTTTACTCCTCTCAAGAGCCCAAACAAGTTTCTAATAGGATGAGTTTGCAACTACTTTACTTTTGGAGAAAATTCAAAACATTCATTATTCAATATGGCCCAAACTATCAAAAACCAGCGGTTTCAATGAACACACATTTCTTGGTAGAATCATGCAGGACTGAAATTTTTGATGTTTTTCTACTCCTCTCATGAGCCCAAACAAGTCTCTAAAAGCATGAGTTTGCAACTACTTTACTTTTGGAGAAAATTCAAAACATTCATTATTCAATAGAGCCCAATAGCAAAAACCAGCGTTTTGAATGAAGAATCACATTTCTTGGTAGAATCATGCAGGATTGAAATTTTTGATGGTTTTTTACTCCTCTCAACAGCCCAAACAAGTTTCTAAAAGGATGAGTTTGCAACTACTTTACTTTTGGAGAAAATTCAAAACATTCATTATTCAATAGGGCCCAAACTATCAAAAACCAGAGGTTTCAATGAACACACATTTCTTGGTAGAATCATGCAGGACTGAAATTTTTGATGTTTTTCTACTCCTCTCATGAGCCCAAACAAGTCTCTAAAAGCATGAGTTTGCAACTACTTTACTTTTGGAGAAAATTCAAAACATTCATTATTCAATAGAGCCCAATAGCAAAAACCAGCGTTTTGAATGAAGAATCACATTTCTTGGTAGAATCATGCAGGATTGAAATTTTTGATGGTTTTTTACTCCTCTCAACAGCCCAAACAAGTTTCTAAAAGGATGAGTTTGCAACTACTTTACTTTTGGAGAAAATTCAAAACATTCATTATTCAATAGGGCCCAAACTATCAAAAACCAGCCGTTTCAATGAACACACATGTCTTGGTAGAATCATGCATGACTGAAATTTTTGATGTTTTTCTACTCATCTCATGAGCCCAAACAAGTCTCTAAAAGCATGAGTTTGCAACTACTTTACTTTTGGAGAAAATTCAAAACATTCACTATTCAATAGAGCCCAATAGCAAAAATCAGGTTTTGAATGAAGAATCACATTTCTTGGTAGAATCATGCAGGATTGAAATTTTTGATGGTTTTTTACTCCTCTCAACAGCCCAAACAAGTTTCTAAAAGGATGAGTTTGCAACTACTTTACTTTTGGAGAAAATTCAAAACATTCATTATTCAATAGGGCCCAAACTATCAAAAACCAGCGGTTTCAATGAACACACATTTCTTGGTAGAATCATGCAGGACTGAAATTTTTGATGTTTTTCTACTCCTCTCATGAGCCCAAACTAGTCTCTAAAAGCATGAGTTTGCAACTACTTTACTTTTGGAGAAAATTCAAAACATTCATTATTCAATAGGGCCCAAACTATCAAAAACCAGCGGTTTGAATGAACACACATTTCTTGGTAGAATCATGCAGGACTGAAATTTTTGATGTTTTTCTACTCCTCTCATGAGCCCAAACAAGTCTCTAAAAGCATGAGTTTGCAACTACTTTACTTTTGGAGAAAATTCAAAACATTCACTATTCAATAGAGCCCAATAGCAAAAATCAGGTTTTGAATGAAGAATCACATTTCTTGGTAAAATCATGCAGGATTGAAATTTTTGATGGTTTTTTACTCCTCTCAACAGCCCAAACAAGTTTCTAAAAGGATGAGTTTGCAACTACTTTACTTTTGGAGAAAATTCAAAACATTCATTATTCAATAGGGCCCAAACTATCAAAAACCAGCGGTTTCAATGAACACACATTTCTTGGTAGAATCATGCAGGACTGAAATTTTTGATGTTTTTCTACTCCTCTCAACAGCCCAAACAAGTTTCTAAAAGGATGAGTTTGCAACTACTTTACTTTTGGAGAAAATTCAAAACATTCATTATTCAATAGGGCCCAAACTATCAAAAACCAGCGGTTTCAATGAACACACATTTCTTGGTAGAATCATGCAGGACTGAAATTTTTGATGTTTTTCTACTCCTCTCATGAGCCCAAACAAGTCTCTAAAAGCATGAGTTTGCAACTACTTTACTTTTGGAGAAAATTCAAAACATTCATTATTCAATAGAGCCCAATAGCAAAAACCAGCGTTTTGAATGAAGAATCACATTTCTTGGTAGAATCATGCAGGATTGAAATTTTTGATGGTTTTTTACTCCTCTCAACAGCCCAAACAAGTTTCTAAAAGGATGAGTTTGCAACTACTTTACTTTTGGAGAAAATTCAAAACATTCATTATTCAATAGGGCCCAAACTATCAAAAACCAGCGGTTTCAATGAACACACATTTCTTGGTAGAATCATACAGGACTGAAATTTTTGATGTTTTTCTACTCCTCTCATGAGCCCAAACAAGTCTCTAAAAGCATGAGTTTGCAACTACTTTACTTTTGGAGAAAATTCAAAACATTCATTATTCAATAGGGCCCAAACTATCAAAAACCAGCGGTTTCAATGAACACTCATTTCTTGGTAGAATCATGCAGGACTGAAATTTTTGATGTTTTTCTACTCCTCTCATGAGCCCAAACAAGTCTCTAAAAGCATGAGTTTGCAACTACTTTACTTTTGGAGAAAATTCAAAACATTCATTATTCAATAGAGCCCAATAGCAAAAACCAGCGTTTTGAATGAAGAATCACATTTCTTGGTAGAATCATGCAGGATTGAAATTTTTGATGGTTTTTTACTCCTCTCAACAGCCCAAACAAGTTTCTAAAAGGATGAGTTTGCAACTACTTTACTTTTGGAGAAAATTCAAAACATTCATTATTCAATAGGGCCCAAACTATCAAAAACCAGCCGTTTCAATGAACACACATGTTTTGGTAGAATCATGCAGGACTGAAATTTTTGATGTTTTTCTACTCATCTCATGAGCCCAAACAAGTCTCTAAAAGCATGAGTTTGCAACTACTTTACTTTTGGAGAAAATTCAAAACATTCACTATTCAATAGAGCCCAATAGCAAAAATCAGGTTTTGAATGAAGAATCACATTTCTTGGTAAAATCATGCAGGATTGAAATTTTTGATGGTTTTTTACTCCTCTCAGCAGCCCAAACAAGTTTCTAAAAGGATGAGTTTGCAACTACTTTACTTTTGGAGAAAATTCAAAACATTCATTATTCAATAGGGCCCAAACTATCAAAAACCAGCGGTTTCAATGAACACACATTTCTTGGTAGAATCATGCAGGACTGAAATTTTTGATGTTTTTCTACTCCTCTCATGAGCCCAAACAAGTCTCTAAAAGCATGAGTTTGCAACTACTTTACTTTTGGAGAAAATTCAAAACATTCATTATTCAATAGAGCCCAATAGCAAAAACCAGCGTTTTGAATGAAGAATCACATTTCTTGGTAGAATCATGCAGGATTGAAATTTTTGATGGTTTTTTACTCCTCTCAACAGCCCAAACAAGTTTCTAAAAGGATGAGTTTGCAACTACTTTACTTTTGGAGAAAATTCAAAACATTCATTATTCAATAGGGCCCAAACTATCAAAAACCAGCCGTTTCAATGAACACACATGTCTTGGTAGAATCATGCAGGACTGAAATTTTTGATGTTTTTCTACTCATCTCATGAGCCCAAACAAGTCTCTAAAAGCATGAGTTTGCAACTACTTTACTTTTGGAGAAAATTCAAAACATTCACTATTCAATAGAGCCCAATAGCAAAAATCAGGTTTTGAATGAAGAATCACATTTCTTGGTAGAATCATGCAGGATTGAAATTTTTGATGGTTTTTTACTCCTCTCAACAGCCCAAACAAGTTTCTAAAAGGATGAGTTTGCAACTACTTTACTTTTGGAGAAAATTCAAAACATTCATTATTCAATAGGGCCCAAACTATCAAAAACCAGCGGTTTCAATGAACACACATTTCTTGGTAGAATCATGCAGGACTGAAATTTTTGATGTTTTTCTACTCCTCTCATGAGCCCAAACTAGTCTCTAAAAGCATGAGTTTGCAACTACTTTACTTTTGGAGAAAATTCAAAACATTCACTATTCAATAGAGCCCAATAGCAAAAATCAGGTTTTGAATGAAGAATCACATTTCTTGGTAAAATCTTGCAGGATTGAAATTTTTGATGGTTTTTTACTCCTCTCAACAGCCCAAACAAGTTTCTAAAAGGATGAGTTTGCAACTACTTTACTTTTGGAGAAAATTCAAAACATTCATTATTCAATAGGGCCCAAACTATCAAAAACCAGCGGTTTCAATGAACACACATTTCTTGGTAGAATCATGCAGGACTGAAATTTTTGATGTTTTTCTACTCCTCTCATGAGCCCAAACAAGTCTCTAAAAGCATGAGTTTGCAACTACTTTACTTTTGGAGAAAATTCAAAACATTCATTATTCAATAGAGCCCAATAGCAAAAACCAGCGTTTTGAATGAAGAATCACATTTCTTGGTAGAATCATGCAGGATTGAAATTTTTGATGGTTTTTTACTCCTCTCAACAGCCCAAACAAGTTTCTAAAAGGATGAGTTTGCAACTACTTTACTTTTGGAGAAAATTCAAAACATTCATTATTCAATAGGGCCCAAACTATCAAAAACCAGCCGTTTCAATGAACACACATGTCTTGGTAGAATCATGCAGGACTGAAATTTTTGATGTTTTTCTACTCATCTCATGAGCCCAAACAAGTCTCTAAAAGCATGAGTTTGCAACTACTTTACTTTTGGAGAAAATTCAAAACATTCACTATTCAATAGAGCCCAATAGCAAAAATCAGGTTTTGAATGAAGAATCACATTTCTTGGTAGAATCATGCAGGATTGAAATTTTTGATGGTTTTTTACTCCTCTCAACAGCCCAAACAAGTTTCTAAAAGGATGAGTTTGCAACTACTTTACTTTTGGAGAAAATTCAAAACATTCATTATTCAATAGGGCCCAAACTATCAAAAACCAGCGGTTTCAATGAACACACATTTCTTGGTAGAATCATGCAGGACTGAAATTTTTGATGTTTTTCTACTCCTCTCATGAGCCCAAACTAGTCTCTAAAAGCATGAGTTTGCAACTACTTTACTTTTGGAGAAAATTCAAAACATTCATTATTCAATAGGGCCCAAACTATCAAAAACCAGCGGTTTGAATGAACACACATTTCTTGGTAGAATCATGCAGGACTGAAATTTTTGATGTTTTTCTACTCCTCTCATGAGCCCAAACAAGTCTCTAAAAGCATGAGTTTGCAACTACTTTACTTTTGGAGAAAATTCAAAACATTCACTATTCAATAGAGCCCAATAGCAAAAATCAGGTTTTGAATGAAGAATCACATTTCTTGGTAAAATCATGCAGGATTGAAATTTTTGATGGTTTTTTACTCCTCTCAACAGCCCAAACAAGTTTCTAAAAGGATGAGTTTGCAACTACTTTACTTTTGGAGAAAATTCAAAACATTCATTATTCAATAGGGCCCAAACTATCAAAAACCAGCGGTTTCAATGAACACACATTTCTTGGTAGAATCATGCAGGACTGAAATTTTTGATGTTTTTCTACTCCTCTCATGAGCCCAAACTAGTCTCTAAAAGCATGAGTTTGCAACTACTTTACTTTTGGAGAAAATTCAAAACATTCATTATTCAATAGGGCCCAAACTATCAAAAACCAGCGGTTTGAATGAACACACATTTCTTGGTAGAATCATGCAGGACTGAAATTTTTGATGTTTTTCTACTCCTCTCATGAGCCCAAACAAGTCTCTAAAAGCATGAGTTTGCAACTACTTTACTTTTGGAGAAAATTCAAAACATTCACTATTCAATAGAGCCCAATAGCAAAAATCAGGTTTTGAATGAAGAATCACATTTCTTGGTAAAATCATGCAGGATTGAAATTTTTGATGGTTTTTTACTCCTCTCAACAGCCCAAACAAGTTTCTAAAAGGATGAGTTTGCAACTACTTTTGGAGAAAATTCAAAACATTCATTATTCAATAGGGCCCAAACTATCAAAAACCAGCGGTTTCAATGAACACACATTTCTTGGTAGAATCATGCAGGACTGAAATTTTTGATGTTTTTCTACTCCTCTCAACAGCCCAAACAAGTTTCTAAAAGGATGAGTTTGCAACTACTTTACTTTTGGAGAAAATTCAAAACATTCATTATTCAATAGGGCCCAAACTATCAAAAACCAGCGGTTTCAATGAACACACATTTCTTGGTAGAATCATGCAGGACTGAAATTTTTGATGTTTTTCTACTCCTCTCATGAGCCCAAACAAGTCTCTAAAAGCATGAGTTTGCAACTACTTTACTTTTGGAGAAAATTCAAAACATTCATTATTCAATAGAGCCCAATAGCAAAAACCAGCGTTTTGAATGAAGAATCACATTTCTTGGTAGAATCATGCAGGATTGAAATTTTTGATGGTTTTTTACTCCTCTCAACAGCCCAAACAAGTTTCTAAAAGGATGAGTTTGCAACTACTTTACTTTTGGAGAAAATTCAAAACATTCATTATTCAATAGGGCCCAAACTATCAAAAACCAGCGGTTTCAATGAACACACATTTCTTGGTAGAATCATACAGGACTGAAATTTTTGATGTTTTTCTACTCCTCTCATGAGCCCAAACAAGTCTCTAAAAGCATGAGTTTGCAACTACTTTACTTTTGGAGAAAATTCAAAACATTCATTATTCAATAGGGCCCAAACTATCAAAAACCAGCGGTTTCAATGAACACTCATTTCTTGGTAGAATCATGCAGGACTGAAATTTTTGATGTTTTTCTACTCCTCTCATGAGCCCAAACAAGTCTCTAAAAGCATGAGTTTGCAACTACTTTACTTTTGGAGAAAATTCAAAACATTCATTATTCAATAGAGCCCAATAGCAAAAACCAGCGTTTTGAATGAAGAATCACATTTCTTGGTAGAATCATGCAGGATTGAAATTTTTGATGGTTTTTTACTCCTCTCAACAGCCCAAACAAGTTTCTAAAAGGATGAGTTTGCAACTACTTTACTTTTGGAGAAAATTCAAAACATTCATTATTCAATAGGGCCCAAACTATCAAAAACCAGCCGTTTCAATGAACACACATGTTTTGGTAGAATCATGCAGGACTGAAATTTTTGATGTTTTTCTACTCATCTCATGAGCCCAAACAAGTCTCTAAAAGCATGAGTTTGCAACTACTTTACTTTTGGAGAAAATTCAAAACATTCACTATTCAATAGAGCCCAATAGCAAAAATCAGGTTTTGAATGAAGAATCACATTTCTTGGTAAAATCATGCAGGATTGAAATTTTTGATGGTTTTTTACTCCTCTCAACAGCCCAAACAAGTTTCTAAAAGGATGAGTTTGCAACTACTTTACTTTTGGAGAAAATTCAAAACATTCATTATTCAATAGGGCCCAAACTATCAAAAACCAGCGGTTTCAATGAACACACATTTCTTGGTAGAATCATGCAGGACTGAAATTTTTGATGTTTTTCTACTCCTCTCATGAGCCCAAACAAGTCTCTAAAAGCATGAGTTTGCAACTACTTTACTTTTGGAGAAAATTCAAAACATTCATTATTCAATAGAGCCCAATAGCAAAAACCAGCGTTTTGAATGAAGAATCACATTTCTTGGTAGAATCATGCAGGATTGAAATTTTTGATGGTTTTTTACTCCTCTCAACAGCCCAAACAAGTTTCTAAAAGGATGAGTTTGCAACTACTTTACTTTTGGAGAAAATTCAAAACATTCATTATTCAATAGGGCCCAAACTATCAAAAACCAGCCGTTTCAATGAACACACATGTCTTGGTAGAATCATGCAGGACTGAAATTTTTGATGTTTTTCTACTCATCTCATGAGCCCAAACAAGTCTCTAAAAGCATGAGTTTGCAACTACTTTACTTTTGGAGAAAATTCAAAACATTCACTATTCAATAGAGCCCAATAGCAAAAATCAGGTTTTGAATGAAGAATCACATTTCTTGGTAGAATCATGCAGGATTGAAATTTTTGATGGTTTTTTACTCCTCTCAACAGCCCAAACAAGTTTCTAAAAGGATGAGTTTGCAACTACTTTACTTTTGGAGAAAATTCAAAACATTCATTATTCAATAGGGCCCAAACTATCAAAAACCAGCGGTTTCAATGAACACACATTTCTTGGTAGAATCATGCAGGACTGAAATTTTTGATGTTTTTCTACTCCTCTCATGAGCCCAAACTAGTCTCTAAAAGCATGAGTTTGCAACTACTTTACTTTTGGAGAAAATTCAAAACATTCACTATTCAATAGAGCCCAATAGCAAAAATCAGGTTTTGAATGAAGAATCACATTTCTTGGTAAAATCTTGCAGGATTGAAATTTTTGATGGTTTTTTACTCCTCTCAACAGCCCAAACAAGTTTCTAAAAGGATGAGTTTGCAACTACTTTACTTTTGGAGAAAATTCAAAACATTCATTATTCAATAGGGCCCAAACTATCAAAAACCAGCGGTTTCAATGAACACACATTTCTTGGTAGAATCATGCAGGACTGAAATTTTTGATGTTTTTCTACTCCTCTCATGAGCCCAAACAAGTCTCTAAAAGCATGAGTTTGCAACTACTTTACTTTTGGAGAAAATTCAAAACATTCATTATTCAATAGAGCCCAATAGCAAAAAACAGCGTTTTGAATGAAGAATCACATTTCTTGGTAGAATCATGCAGGATTGAAATTTTTGATGGTTTTTTACTCCTCTCAACAGCCCAAACAAGTTTCTAAAAGGATGAGTTTGCAACTACTTTACTTTTGGAGAAAATTCAAAACATTCATTATTCAATAGGGCCCAAACTATCAAAAACCAGCGGTTTCAATGAACACACATTTCTTGGTAGAATCATGCAGGACTGAAATTTTTGATGTTTTTCTACTACTCTCATGAGCCCAAACAAGTCTCTAAAAGCATGAGTTTGCAACTACTTTACTTCTGGAGAAAATTCAAAACATTCATTATTCAATAGAGCCCAATAGGAAAAACCAGCGTTTTGAATGAAGAATCACATTTCTTGGTAGAATCATGCAGGATTGAAATTTTTGATGGTTTTTTACTCCTCTCAACAGCCCAAACAAGTTTCTAAAAGGATGAGTTTGCAACTACTTTACTTTTGGAGAAAATTCAAAACATTCATTATTCAATAGGGCCCAAACTATCAAAAACCAGCGGTTTCAATGAACACACATTTCTTGGTAGAATCATGCAGGACTGAAATTTTTGATGTTTTTCTACTCCTCTCATGAGCCCAAACAAGTCTCTAAAAGCATGAGTTTGCAACTACTTTACTTTTGGAGAAAATTCAAAACATTCATTATTCAATAGAGCCCAATAGCAAAAACCAGCGTTTTGAATGAAGAATCACATTTCTTGGTAGAATCATGCAGGATTGAAATTTTTTATGGTTTTTTACTCCTCTCAACAGCCCAAACAAGTTTCTAAAAGGATGAGTTTGCAACTTCTTTACTTTTGGAGAAAATTCAAAACATTCATTATTCAATAGGGCCCAAACTATCAAAAACCAGCGGTTTCAATGAACACACATTTCTTGGTAGAATCATGCAGGACTGAAATTTTTGATGTTTTTCTACTCCTCTCATGAGCCCAAACAAGTCTCTAAAAGCATGAGTTTGCAACTACTTTACTTTTGGAGAAAATTCAAAACATTCACTATTCAATAGAGCCCAATAGCAAAAATCAGGTTTTGAATGAAGAATCACATTTCTTGGTAAAATCATGCAGGATTGAAATTTTTGATGGTTTTTTACTCCTCTCAAGAGCCCAAACAAGTTTCTAATAGGATGAGTTTGCAACTACTTTACTTTTGGAGAAAATTCAAAACATTCATTATTCAATATGGCCCAAACTATCAAAAACCAGCGGTTTCAATGAACACACATTTCTTGGTAGAATCATGCAGGACTGAAATTTTTGATGTTTTTCTACTCCTCTCATGAGCCCAAACAAGTCTCTAAAAGCATGAGTTTGCAACTACTTTACTTTTGGAGAAAATTCAAAACATTCACTATTCAATAGAGCCCAATAGCAAAAATCAGGTTTTGAATGAAGAATCACATTTCTTGGTAAAATCATGCAGGATTGAAATTTTTGATGGTTTTTTACTCCTCTCAAGAGCCCAAACAAGTTTCTAATAGGATGAGTTTGCAACTACTTTACTTTTGGAGAAAATTCAAAACATTCATTATTCAATATGGCCCAAACTATCAAAAACCAGCGGTTTCAATGAACACACATTTCTTGGTAGAATCATGCAGGACTGAAATTTTTGATGTTTTTCTACTCCTCTCATGAGCCCAAACAAGTCTCTAAAAGCATGAGTTTGCAACTACTTTACTTTTGGAGAAAATTCAAAACATTCATTATTCAATAGAGCCCAATAGCAAAAACCAGCGTTTTGAATGAAGAATCACATTTCTTGGTAGAATCATGCAGGATTGAAATTTTTGATGGTTTTTTACTCCTCTCAACAGCCCAAACAAGTTTCTAAAAGGATGAGTTTGCAACTACTTTACTTTTGGAGAAAATTCAAAACATTCATTATTCAATAGGGCCCAAACTATCAAAAACCAGCGGTTTCAATGAACACACATTTCTTGGTAGAATCATGCAGGACTGAAATTTTTGATGTTTTTCTACTCCTCTCATGAGCCCAAACAAGTCTCTAAAAGCATGAGTTTGCAACTACTTTACTTTTGGAGAAAATTCAAAACATTCATTATTCAATAGAGCCCAATAGCAAAAACCAGCGTTTTGAATGAAGAATCACATTTCTTGGTAGAATCATGCAGGATTGAAATTTTTGATGGTTTTTTACTCCTCTCAACAGCCCAAACAAGTTTCTAAAAGGATGAGTTTGCAACTACTTTACTTTTGGAGAAAATTCAAAACATTCATTATTCAATAGGGCCCAAACTATCAAAAACCAGCCGTTTCAATGAACACACATGTCTTGGTAGAATCATGCAGGACTGAAATTTTTGATGTTTTTCTACTCATCTCATGAGCCCAAACAAGTCTCTAAAAGCATGAGTTTGCAACTACTTTACTTTTGGAGAAAATTCAAAACATTCACTATTCAATAGAGCCCAATAGCAAAAATCAGGTTTTGAATGAAGAATCACATTTCTTGGTAGAATCATGCAGGATTGAAATTTTTGATGGTTTTTTACTCCTCTCAACAGCCCAAACAAGTTTCTAAAAGGATGAGTTTGCAACTACTTTACTTTTGGAGAAAATTCAAAACATTCATTATTCAATAGGGCCCAAACTATCAAAAACCAGCGGTTTCAATGAACACACATTTCTTGGTAGAATCATGCAGGACTGAAATTTTTGATGTTTTTCTACTCCTCTCATGAGCCCAAACTAGTCTCTAAAAGCATGAGTTTGCAACTACTTTACTTTTGGAGAAAATTCAAAACATTCACTATTCAATAGAGCCCAATAGCAAAAATCAGGTTTTGAATGAAGAATCACATTTCTTGGTAAAATCTTGCAGGATTGAAATTTTTGATGGTTTTTTACTCCTCTCAACAGCCCAAACAAGTTTCTAAAAGGATGAGTTTGCAACTACTTTACTTTTGGAGAAAATTCAAAACATTCATTATTCAATAGGGCCCAAACTATCAAAAACCAGCGGTTTCAATGAACACACATTTCTTGGTAGAATCATGCAGGACTGAAATTTTTGATGTTTTTCTACTCCTCTCATGAGCCCAAACAAGTCTCTAAAAGCATGAGTTTGCAACTACTTTACTTTTGGAGAAAATTCAAAACATTCATTATTCAATAGAGCCCAATAGCAAAAAACAGCGTTTTGAATGAAGAATCACATTTCTTGGTAGAATCATGCAGGATTGAAATTTTTGATGGTTTTTTACTCCTCTCAACAGCCCAAACAAGTTTCTAAAAGGATGAGTTTGCAACTACTTTACTTTTGGAGAAAATTCAAAACATTCATTATTCAATAGGGCCCAAACTATCAAAAACCAGCGGTTTCAATGAACACACATTTCTTGGTAGAATCATGCAGGACTGAAATTTTTGATGTTTTTCTACTCCTCTCATGAGCCCAAACAAGTCTCTAAAAGCATGAGTTTGCAACTACTTTACTTCTGGAGAAAATTCAAAACATTCATTATTCAATAGAGCCCAATAGGAAAAACCAGCGTTTTGAATGAAGAATCACATTTCTTGGTAGAATCATGCAGGATTGAAATTTTTGATGGTTTTTTACTCCTCTCAACAGCCCAAACAAGTTTCTAAAAGGATGAGTTTGCAACTACTTTACTTTTGGAGAAAATTCAAAACATTCATTATTCAATAGGGCCCAAACTATCAAAAACCAGCGGTTTCAATGAACACACATTTCTTGGTAGAATCATGCAGGACTGAAATTTTTGATGTTTTTCTACTCCTCTCATGAGCCCAAACAAGTCTCTAAAAGCATGAGTTTGCAACTACTTTACTTTTGGAGAAAATTCAAAACATTCATTATTCAATAGAGCCCAATAGCAAAAACCAGCGTTTTGAATGAAGAATCACATTTCTTGGTAGAATCATGCAGGATTGAAATTTTTGATGGTTTTTTACTCCTCTCAACAGCCCAAACAAGTTTCTAAAAGGATGAGTTTGCAACTTCTTTACTTTTGGAGAAAATTCAAAACATTCATTATTCAATAGGGCCCAAACTATCAAAAACCAGCGGTTTCAATGAACACACATTTCTTGGTAGAATCATGCAGGACTGAAATTTTTGATGTTTTTCTACTCCTCTCATGAGCCCAAACAAGTCTCTAAAAGCATGAGTTTGCAACTACTTTACTTTTGGAGAAAATTCAAAACATTCACTATTCAATAGAGCCCAATAGCAAAAATCAGGTTTTGAATGAAGAATCACATTTCTTGGTAAAATCATGCAGGATTGAAATTTTTGATGGTTTTTTACTCCTCTCAACAGCCCAAACAAGTTTCTAATAGGATGAGTTTGCAACTACTTTACTTTTGGAGAAAATTCAAAACATTCATTATTCAATATGGCCCAAACTATCAAAAACCAGCGGTTTCAATGAACACACATTTCTTGGTAGAATCATGCAGGACTGAAATTTTTGATGTTTTTCTACTCCTCTCATGAGCCCAAACAAGTCTCTAAAAGCATGAGTTTGCAACTACTTTACTTTTGGAGAAAATTCAAAACATTCATTATTCAATAGAGCCCAATAGCAAAAACCAGCGTTTTGAATGAAGAATCACATTTCTTGGTAGAATCATGCAGGATTGAAATTTTTGATGGTTTTTTACTCCTCTCAACAGCCCAAACAAGTTTCTAAAAGGATGAGTTTGCAACTACTTTACTTTTGGAGAAAATTCAAAACATTCATTATTCAATAGGGCCCAAACTATCAAAAACCAGCGGTTTCAATGAACACACATTTCTTGGTAGAATCATGCAGGACTGAAATTTTTGATGTTTTTCTACTCCTCTCATGAGCCCAAACAAGTCTCTAAAAGCATGAGTTTGCAACTACTTTACTTTTGGAGAAAATTCAAAACATTCATTATTCAATAGGGCCCAAACTATCAAAAACCAGCGGTTTGAATGAACACACATTTCTTGGTAGAATCATGCAGGACTGAAATTTTTGATGTTTTTCTACTCCTCTCATGAGCCCAAACAAGTCTCTAAAAGCATGAGTTTGCAACTACTTTACTTTTGGAGAAAATTCAAAACATTCATTATTCAATAGAGCCCAATAGCAAAAACCAGCGTTTTGAATGAAGAATCACATTTCTTGGTAGAATCATGCAGGATTGAAATTTTTGATGGTTTTTTACTCCTCTCAACAGCCCAAACAAGTTTCTAAAAGGATGAGTTTGCAACTACTTTACTTTTGGAGAAAATTCAAAACATTCATTATTCAATAGGGCCCAAACTATCAAAAACCAGCCGTTTCAATGAACACACATGTCTTGGTAGAATCATGCAGGACTGAAATTTTTGATGTTTTTCTACTCATCTCATGAGCCCAAACAAGTCTCTAAAAGCATGAGTTTGCAACTACTTTACTTTTGGAGAAAATTCAAAACATTCACTATTCAATAGAGCCCAATAGCAAAAATCAGGTTTTGAATGAAGAATCACATTTCTTGGTAAAATCATGCAGGATTGAAATTTTTGATGGTTTTTTACTCCTCTCAACAGCCCAAACAAGTTTCTAAAAGGATGAGTTTGCAACTACTTTACTTTTGGAGAAAATTCAAAACATTCATTATTCAATAGGGCCCAAACTATCAAAAACCAGCGGTTTCAATGAACACACATTTCTTGGTAGAATCATGCAGGACTGAAATTTTTGATGTTTTTCTACTCCTCTCATGAGCCCAAACAAGTCTCTAAAAGCATGAGTTTGCAACTACTTTACTTTTGGAGAAAATTCAAAACATTCACTATTCAATAGAGCCCAATAGCAAAAATCAGGTTTTGAATGAAGAATCACATTTCTTGGTAAAATCATGCAGGATTGAAATTTTTGATGGTTTTTTACTCCTCTCAACAGCCCAAACAAGTTTCTAAAAGGATGAGTTTGCAACTACTTTACTTTTGGAGAAAATTCAAAACATTCATTATTCAATAGGGCCGAAACTATCAAAAACCAGCGGTTTCAATGAACACACATTTCTTGGTAGAATCATGCAGGACTGAAATTTTTGATGTTTTTCTACTCCTCTCATGAGCCCAAACAAGTCTCTAAAAGCATGAGTTTGCAACTACTTTACTTTTGGAGAAAATTCAAAACATTCATTATTCAATAGAGCCCAATAGCAAAAACCAGTGTTTTGAATGAAGAATCACATTTCTTGGTAGAATCATGCAGGATTGAAATTTTTGATGGTTTTTTACTCCTCTCAACAGCCCAAACAAGTTTCTAAAAGGATGAGTTTGCAACTACTTTACTTTTGGAGAAAATTCAAAACATTCATTATTCAATAGGGCCCAAACTATCAAAAACCAGCGGTTTCAATGAACACACATTTCTTGGTAGAATCATGCAGGACTGAAATTTTTGATGTTTTTCTACTCCTCTCATGAGCCCAAACAAGTCTCTAAAAGCATGAGTTTGCAACTACTTTACTTTTGGAGAAAATTCAAAACATTCATTATTCAATAGAGCCCAATAGCAAAAACCAGCGTTTTGAATGAAGAATCACATTTCTTGGTAGAATCATGCAGGATTGAAATTTTTGATGGTTTTTTACTCCTCTCAACAGCCCAAACAAGTTTCTAAAAGGATGAGTTTGCAACTACTTTACTTTTGGAGAAAATTCAAAACATTCATTATTCAATAGGGCCCAAACTATCAAAAACCAGCGGTTTCAATGAACACACATTTCTTGGTAGAATCATGCAGGACTGAAATTTTTGATGTTTTTCTACTCCTCTCATGAGCCCAAACAAGTCTCTAAAAGCATGAGTTTGCAACTACTTTACTTTTGGAGAAAATTCAAAACATTCATTATTCAATAGAGCCCAATAGCAAAAACCAGCGTTTTGAATGAAGAATCACATTTCTTGGTAGAATCATGCAGGATTGAAATTTTTGATGGTTTTTTACTCCTCTCAACAGCCCAAACAAGTTTCTAAAAGGATGAGTTTGCAACTACTTTACTTTTGGAGAAAATTCAAAACATTCATTATTCAATAGGGCCCAAACTATCAAAAACCGCTGGTTTTTGATAGTTTGGGCCCTATTGAATAATGAATGTTTTGAATTTTCTCCAAAAGTAAAGTAGTTGCAAACTCATCCTTTTAGAAACTTGTTTGGGCTGTTGAGAGGAGTAGGAAAACATCAAAAATTTCAGTCCTGCATGATTCTACCAAGAAATGTGTGTTCATTCAAACCGCTGGTTTTTGATAGTTTGGGCCCTATTGAATAATGAATGTTTTGAATTTTCTCCAAAAGTAAAGTAGTTGCAAACTCATGCTTTTAGAGACTTGTTTGGGCTCATGAGAGGAGTAGAAAAACATCAAAAATTTCAGTCCTGCATGATTCTACCAAGAAATGTGTGTTCATTGAAACCGCTGGTTTTTGATAGTTTGGGCCCTATTGAATAATGAATGTTTTGAATTTTCTCCAAAAGTAAAGTAGTTGCAAACTCATCCTTTTAGAAACTTGTTTGGGCTGTTGAGAGGAGTAAAAAACCATCAAAAATTTCAATCCTGCATGATTCTACCAAGAAATGTGATTCTTCATTCAAAACGCTGGTTTTTGCTATTGGGCTCTATTGAATAATGAATGTTTTGAATTTTCTCCAAAAGTAAAGTAGTTGCAAACTCATGCTTTTAGAGACTTGTTTGGGCTCATGAGAGGAGTAGAAAAACATCAAAAATTTCAGTCCTGCATGATTCTACCAAGAAATGTGTGTTCATTGAAACCGCTGGTTTTTGATAGTTTGGGCCCTATTGAATAATGAATGTTTTGAATTTTCTCCAAAAGTAAAGTAGTTGCAAACTCATCCTTTTAGAAACTTGTTTGGGCTGTTGAGAGGAGTAAAAAACCATCAAAAATTTCAATTCTGCATGATTTTACCAAGAAATATAATTCTTCATTCAAAACCTGATTTTTGCTATTGGGCTCTATTGAATAGTGAATGTTTTGAATTTTCTCCAAAAGTAAAGTAGTTGCAAACTCATGCTTTTAGAGACTTGTTTGGGCTCATGAGAGGAGTAGAAAAACATCAAAAATTTCAGTCCTGCATGATTCTACCAAGAAATGTGTGTTCATTCAAACCGCTGGTTTTTGATAGTTTGGGCCCTATTGAATAATGAATGTTTTGAATTTTCTCCAAAAGTAAAGTAGTTGCAAACTCATGCTTTTAGAGACTTGTTTGGGCTCATGAGAGGAGTAGAAAAACATCAAAAATTTCAGTCCTGCATGATTCTACCAAGAAATGTGTGTTCATTGAAACCGCTGGTTTTTGATAGTTTGGGCCCTATTGAATAATGAATGTTTTGAATTTTCTCCAAAAGTAAAGTAGTTGCAAACTCATCCTTTTAGAAACTTGTTTGGGCTGTTGAGAGGAGTAAAAAAACATCAAAAATTTCAATCCTGCATGATTCTACCAAGAAATGTGATTCTTCATTCAAAACGCTGGTTTTTGCTATTGGGCTCTATTGAATAATGAATGTTTTGAATTTTCTCCAAAAGTAAAGTAGTTGCAAACTCATGCTTTTAGAGACTTGTTTGGGCTCATGAGAGGAGTAGAAAAACATCAAAATTTTCAGTCCTGCATGATTCTACCAAGAAATGTGTGTTCATTGAAACCGCTGGTTTTTGATAGTTTGGGCCCTATTGAATAATGAATGTTTTGAATTTTCTCCAAAAGTAAAGTAGTTGCAAACTCATCCTTTTAGAAACTTGTTTGGGCTGTTGAGAGGAGTAAAAAACCATCAAAAATTTCAATCCTGCATGATTCTACCAAGAAATGTGATTCTTCATTCAAAACGCTGGTTTTTGCTATTGGGCTCTATTGAATAATGAATGTTTTGAATTTTCTCCAAAAGTAAAGTAGTTGCAAACTCATGCTTTTAGAGACTTGTTTGGGCTCATGAGAGGAGTAGAAAAACATCAAAAATTTCAGTCCTGCATGATTCTACCAAGAAATGTGTGTTCATTGAAACCGCTGGTTTTTGATAGTTTGGGCCCTATTGAATAATGAATGTTTTGAATTTTCTCCAAAAGTAAAGTAGTTGCAAACTCATCCTTTTAGAAACTTGTTTGGGCTGTTGAGAGGAGTAAAAAACCATCAAAAATTTCAATCCTGCATGATTCTACCAAGAAATGTGATTCTTCATTCAAAACACTGGTTTTTGCTATTGGGCTCTATTGAATAATGAATGTTTTGAATTTTCTCCAAAAGTAAAGTAGTTGCAAACTCATGCTTTTAGAGACTTGTTTGGGCTCATGAGAGGAGTAGAAAAACATCAAAAATTTCAGTCCTGCATGATTCTACCAAGAAATATGTGTTCATTGAAACCGCTGGTTTTTGATAGTTTCGGCCCTATTGAATAATGAATGTTTTGAATTTTCTCCAAAAGTAAAGTAGTTGCAAACTCATCCTTTTAGAAACTTGTTTGGGCTGTTGAGAGGAGTAAAAAACCATCAAAAATTTCAATCCTGCATGATTTTACCAAGAAATGTGATTCTTCATTCAAAACCTGATTTTTGCTATTGGGCTCTATTGAATAGTGAATGTTTTGAATTTTCTCCAAAAGTAAAGTAGTTGCAAACTCATGCTTTTAGAGACTTGTTTGGGCTCATGAGAGGAGTAGAAAAACATCAAAAATTTCAGTCCTGCATGATTCTACCAAGAAATGTGTGTTCATTGAAACCGCTGGTTTTTGATAGTTTGGGCCCTATTGAATAATGAATGTTTTGAATTTTCTCCAAAAGTAAAGTAGTTGCAAACTCATCCTTTTAGAAACTCCTAATCCTTTTCTACTCCTCTCATGAGCCCAAACAAGTCTCTAAAAGCATGAGTTTGCAACTACTTTACTTTTGGAGAAAATTCAAAACATTCATTATTCAATAGGGCCCAAACTATCAAAAACCAGCGGTTTCAATGAACACACATTTCTTGGTAGAATCATGCAGGACTGAAATTTTTGATGTTTTTCTACTCCTCTCATGAGCCCAAACAAGTCTCTAAAAGCATGAGTTTGCAACTACTTTACTTCTGGAGAAAATTCAAAACATTCATTATTCAATAGAGCCCAATAGGAAAAACCAGCGTTTTGAATGAAGAATCACATTTCTTGGTAGAATCATGCAGGATTGAAATTTTTGATGGTTTTTTACTCCTCTCAACAGCCCAAACAAGTTTCTAAAAGGATGAGTTTGCAACTACTTTACTTTTGGAGAAAATTCAAAACATTCATTATTCAATAGGGCCCAAACTATCAAAAACCAGCGGTTTCAATGAACACACATTTCTTGGTAGAATCATGCAGGACTGAAATTTTTGATGTTTTTCTACTCCTCTCATGAGCCCAAACAAGTCTCTAAAAGCATGAGTTTGCAACTACTTTACTTTTGGAGAAAATTCAAAACATTCATTATTCAATAGAGCCCAATAGCAAAAACCAGCGTTTTGAATGAAGAATCACATTTCTTGGTAGAATCATGCAGGATTGAAATTTTTTATGGTTTTTTACTCCTCTCAACAGCCCAAACAAGTTTCTAAAAGGATGAGTTTGCAACTTCTTTACTTTTGGAGAAAATTCAAAACATTCATTATTCAATAGGGCCCAAACTATCAAAAACCAGCGGTTTCAATGAACACACATTTCTTGGTAGAATCATGCAGGACTGAAATTTTTGATGTTTTTCTACTCCTCTCATGAGCCCAAACAAGTCTCTAAAAGCATGAGTTTGCAACTACTTTACTTTTGGAGAAAATTCAAAACATTCACTATTCAATAGAGCCCAATAGCAAAAATCAGGTTTTGAATGAAGAATCACATTTCTTGGTAAAATCATGCAGGATTGAAATTTTTGATGGTTTTTTACTCCTCTCAAGAGCCCAAACAAGTTTCTAATAGGATGAGTTTGCAACTACTTTACTTTTGGAGAAAATTCAAAACATTCATTATTCAATATGGCCCAAACTATCAAAAACCAGCGGTTTCAATGAACACACATTTCTTGGTAGAATCATGCAGGACTGAAATTTTTGATGTTTTTCTACTCCTCTCATGAGCCCAAACAAGTCTCTAAAAGCATGAGTTTGCAACTACTTTACTTTTGGAGAAAATTCAAAACATTCATTATTCAATAGAGCCCAATAGCAAAAACCAGCGTTTTGAATGAAGAATCACATTTCTTGGTAGAATCATGCAGGATTGAAATTTTTGATGGTTTTTTACTCCTCTCAACAGCCCAAACAAGTTTCTAAAAGGATGAGTTTGCAACTACTTTACTTTTGGAGAAAATTCAAAACATTCATTATTCAATAGGGCCCAAACTATCAAAAACCAGCGGTTTCAATGAACACACATTTCTTGGTAGAATCATGCAGGACTGAAATTTTTGATGTTTTTCTACTCCTCTCATGAGCCCAAACAAGTCTCTAAAAGCATGAGTTTGCAACTACTTTACTTTTGGAGAAAATTCAAAACATTCATTATTCAATAGAGCCCAATAGCAAAAACCAGCGTTTTGAATGAAGAATCACATTTCTTGGTAGAATCATGCAGGATTGAAATTTTTGATGGTTTTTTACTCCTCTCAACAGCCCAAACAAGTTTCTAAAAGGATGAGTTTGCAACTACTTTACTTTTGGAGAAAATTCAAAACATTCATTATTCAATAGGGCCCAAACTATCAAAAACCAGCCGTTTCAATGAACACACATGTCTTGGTAGAATCATGCAGGACTGAAATTTTTGATGTTTTTCTACTCATCTCATGAGCCCAAACAAGTCTCTAAAAGCATGAGTTTGCAACTACTTTACTTTTGGAGAAAATTCAAAACATTCACTATTCAATAGAGCCCAATAGCAAAAATCAGGTTTTGAATGAAGAATCACATTTCTTGGTAGAATCATGCAGGATTGAAATTTTTGATGGTTTTTTACTCCTCTCAACAGCCCAAACAAGTTTCTAAAAGGATGAGTTTGCAACTACTTTACTTTTGGAGAAAATTCAAAACATTCATTATTCAATAGGGCCCAAACTATCAAAAACCAGCGGTTTCAATGAACACACATTTCTTGGTAGAATCATGCAGGACTGAAATTTTTGATGTTTTTCTACTCCTCTCATGAGCCCAAACTAGTCTCTAAAAGCATGAGTTTGCAACTACTTTACTTTTGGAGAAAATTCAAAACATTCACTATTCAATAGAGCCCAATAGCAAAAATCAGGTTTTGAATGAAGAATCACATTTCTTGGTAAAATCTTGCAGGATTGAAATTTTTGATGGTTTTTTACTCCTCTCAACAGCCCAAACAAGTTTCTAAAAGGATGAGTTTGCAACTACTTTACTTTTGGAGAAAATTCAAAACATTCATTATTCAATAGGGCCCAAACTATCAAAAACCAGCGGTTTCAATGAACACACATTTCTTGGTAGAATCATGCAGGACTGAAATTTTTGATGTTTTTCTACTCCTCTCATGAGCCCAAACAAGTCTCTAAAAGCATGAGTTTGCAACTACTTTACTTCTGGAGAAAATTCAAAACATTCATTATTCAATAGAGCCCAATAGGAAAAACCAGCGTTTTGAATGAAGAATCACATTTCTTGGTAGAATCATGCAGGATTGAAATTTTTGATGGTTTTTTACTCCTCTCAACAGCCCAAACAAGTTTCTAAAAGGATGAGTTTGCAACTACTTTACTTTTGGAGAAAATTCAAAACATTCATTATTCAATAGGGCCCAAACTATCAAAAACCAGCGGTTTCAATGAACACACATTTCTTGGTAGAATCATGCAGGACTGAAATTTTTGATGTTTTTCTACTCCTCTCATGAGCCCAAACAAGTCTCTAAAAGCATGAGTTTGCAACTACTTTACTTTTGGAGAAAATTCAAAACATTCACTATTCAATAGAGCCCAATAGCAAAAATCAGGTTTTGAATGAAGAATCACATTTCTTGGTAAAATCATGCAGGATTGAAATTTTTGATGGTTTTTTACTCCTCTCAACAGCCCAAACAAGTTTCTAATAGGATGAGTTTGCAACTACTTTACTTTTGGAGAAAATTCAAAACATTCATTATTCAATATGGCCCAAACTATCAAAAACCAGCGGTTTCAATGAACACACATTTCTTGGTAGAATCATGCAGGACTGAAATTTTTGATGTTTTTCTACTCCTCTCATGAGCCCAAACAAGTCTCTAAAAGCATGAGTTTGCAACTACTTTACTTTTGGAGAAAATTCAAAACATTCATTATTCAATAGAGCCCAATAGCAAAAACCAGCGTTTTGAATGAAGAATCACATTTCTTGGTAGAATCATGCAGGATTGAAATTTTTGATGGTTTTTTACTCCTCTCAACAGCCCAAACAAGTTTCTAAAAGGATGAGTTTGCAACTACTTTACTTTTGGAGAAAATTCAAAACATTCATTATTCAATAGGGCCCAAACTATCAAAAACCAGCGGTTTCAATGAACACACATTTCTTGGTAGAATCATGCAGGACTGAAATTTTTGATGTTTTTCTACTCCTCTCATGAGCCCAAACAAGTCTCTAAAAGCATGAGTTTGCAACTACTTTACTTTTGGAGAAAATTCAAAACATTCATTATTCAATAGGGCCCAAACTATCAAAAACCAGCGGTTTGAATGAACACACATTTCTTGGTAGAATCATGCAGGACTGAAATTTTTGATGTTTTTCTACTCCTCTCATGAGCCCAAACAAGTCTCTAAAAGCATGAGTTTGCAACTACTTTACTTTTGGAGAAAATTCAAAACATTCATTATTCAATAGAGCCCAATAGCAAAAACCAGCGTTTTGAATGAAGAATCACATTTCTTGGTAGAATCATGCAGGATTGAAATTTTTGATGGTTTTTTACTCCTCTCAACAGCCCAAACAAGTTTCTAAAAGGATGAGTTTGCAACTACTTTACTTTTGGAGAAAATTCAAAACATTCATTATTCAATAGGGCCCAAACTATCAAAAACCAGCCGTTTCAATGAACACACATGTCTTGGTAGAATCATGCAGGACTGAAATTTTTGATGTTTTTCTACTCATCTCATGAGCCCAAACAAGTCTCTAAAAGCATGAGTTTGCAACTACTTTACTTTTGGAGAAAATTCAAAACATTCACTATTCAATAGAGCCCAATAGCAAAAATCAGGTTTTGAATGAAGAATCACATTTCTTGGTAAAATCATGCAGGATTGAAATTTTTGATGGTTTTTTACTCCTCTCAACAGCCCAAACAAGTTTCTAAAAGGATGAGTTTGCAACTACTTTACTTTTGGAGAAAATTCAAAACATTCATTATTCAATAGGGCCCAAACTATCAAAAACCAGCGGTTTCAATGAACACACATTTCTTGGTAGAATCATGCAGGACTGAAATTTTTGATGTTTTTCTACTCCTCTCATGAGCCCAAACAAGTCTCTAAAAGCATGAGTTTGCAACTACTTTACTTTTGGAGAAAATTCAAAACATTCACTATTCAATAGAGCCCAATAGCAAAAATCAGGTTTTGAATGAAGAATCACATTTCTTGGTAAAATCATGCAGGATTGAAATTTTTGATGGTTTTTTACTCCTCTCAACAGCCCAAACAAGTTTCTAAAAGGATGAGTTTGCAACTACTTTACTTTTGGAGAAAATTCAAAACATTCATTATTCAATAGGGCCGAAACTATCAAAAACCAGCGGTTTCAATGAACACACATTTCTTGGTAGAATCATGCAGGACTGAAATTTTTGATGTTTTTCTACTCCTCTCATGAGCCCAAACAAGTCTCTAAAAGCATGAGTTTGCAACTACTTTACTTTTGGAGAAAATTCAAAACATTCATTATTCAATAGAGCCCAATAGCAAAAACCAGTGTTTTGAATGAAGAATCACATTTCTTGGTAGAATCATGCAGGATTGAAATTTTTGATGGTTTTTTACTCCTCTCAACAGCCCAAACAAGTTTCTAAAAGGATGAGTTTGCAACTACTTTACTTTTGGAGAAAATTCAAAACATTCATTATTCAATAGGGCCCAAACTATCAAAAACCAGCGGTTTCAATGAACACACATTTCTTGGTAGAATCATGCAGGACTGAAATTTTTGATGTTTTTCTACTCCTCTCATGAGCCCAAACAAGTCTCTAAAAGCATGAGTTTGCAACTACTTTACTTTTGGAGAAAATTCAAAACATTCATTATTCAATAGAGCCCAATAGCAAAAACCAGCGTTTTGAATGAAGAATCACATTTCTTGGTAGAATCATGCAGGATTGAAATTTTTGATGGTTTTTTACTCCTCTCAACAGCCCAAACAAGTTTCTAAAAGGATGAGTTTGCAACTACTTTACTTTTGGAGAAAATTCAAAACATTCATTATTCAATAGGGCCCAAACTATCAAAAACCAGCGGTTTCAATGAACACACATTTCTTGGTAGAATCATGCAGGACTGAAATTTTTGATGTTTTTCTACTCCTCTCATGAGCCCAAACAAGTCTCTAAAAGCATGAGTTTGCAACTACTTTACTTTTGGAGAAAATTCAAAACATTCATTATTCAATAGAGCCCAATAGCAAAAACCAGCGTTTTGAATGAAGAATCACATTTCTTGGTAGAATCATGCAGGATTGAAATTTTTGATGGTTTTTTACTCCTCTCAACAGCCCAAACAAGTTTCTAAAAGGATGAGTTTGCAACTACTTTACTTTTGGAGAAAATTCAAAACATTCATTATTCAATAGGGCCCAAACTATCAAAAACCGCTGGTTTTTGATAGTTTGGGCCCTATTGAATAATGAATGTTTTGAATTTTCTCCAAAAGTAAAGTAGTTGCAAACTCATCCTTTTAGAAACTTGTTTGGGCTGTTGAGAGGAGTAGGAAAACATCAAAAATTTCAGTCCTGCATGATTCTACCAAGAAATGTGTGTTCATTCAAACCGCTGGTTTTTGATAGTTTGGGCCCTATTGAATAATGAATGTTTTGAATTTTCTCCAAAAGTAAAGTAGTTGCAAACTCATGCTTTTAGAGACTTGTTTGGGCTCATGAGAGGAGTAGAAAAACATCAAAAATTTCAGTCCTGCATGATTCTACCAAGAAATGTGTGTTCATTGAAACCGCTGGTTTTTGATAGTTTGGGCCCTATTGAATAATGAATGTTTTGAATTTTCTCCAAAAGTAAAGTAGTTGCAAACTCATCCTTTTAGAAACTTGTTTGGGCTGTTGAGAGGAGTAAAAAACCATCAAAAATTTCAATCCTGCATGATTCTACCAAGAAATGTGATTCTTCATTCAAAACGCTGGTTTTTGCTATTGGGCTCTATTGAATAATGAATGTTTTGAATTTTCTCCAAAAGTAAAGTAGTTGCAAACTCATGCTTTTAGAGACTTGTTTGGGCTCATGAGAGGAGTAGAAAAACATCAAAAATTTCAGTCCTGCATGATTCTACCAAGAAATGTGTGTTCATTGAAACCGCTGGTTTTTGATAGTTTGGGCCCTATTGAATAATGAATGTTTTGAATTTTCTCCAAAAGTAAAGTAGTTGCAAACTCATCCTTTTAGAAACTTGTTTGGGCTGTTGAGAGGAGTAAAAAACCATCAAAAATTTCAATTCTGCATGATTTTACCAAGAAATATAATTCTTCATTCAAAACCTGATTTTTGCTATTGGGCTCTATTGAATAGTGAATGTTTTGAATTTTCTCCAAAAGTAAAGTAGTTGCAAACTCATGCTTTTAGAGACTTGTTTGGGCTCATGAGAGGAGTAGAAAAACATCAAAAATTTCAGTCCTGCATGATTCTACCAAGAAATGTGTGTTCATTCAAACCGCTGGTTTTTGATAGTTTGGGCCCTATTGAATAATGAATGTTTTGAATTTTCTCCAAAAGTAAAGTAGTTGCAAACTCATGCTTTTAGAGACTTGTTTGGGCTCATGAGAGGAGTAGAAAAACATCAAAAATTTCAGTCCTGCATGATTCTACCAAGAAATGTGTGTTCATTGAAACCGCTGGTTTTTGATAGTTTGGGCCCTATTGAATAATGAATGTTTTGAATTTTCTCCAAAAGTAAAGTAGTTGCAAACTCATCCTTTTAGAAACTTGTTTGGGCTGTTGAGAGGAGTAAAAAACCATCAAAAATTTCAATCCTGCATGATTCTACCAAGAAATGTGATTCTTCATTCAAAACGCTGGTTTTTGCTATTGGGCTCTATTGAATAATGAATGTTTTGAATTTTCTCCAAAAGTAAAGTAGTTGCAAACTCATGCTTTTAGAGACTTGTTTGGGCTCATGAGAGGAGTAGAAAAACATCAAAAATTTCAGTCCTGCATGATTCTACCAAGAAATGTGTGTTCATTGAAACCGCTGGTTTTTGATAGTTTGGGCCCTATTGAATAATGAATGTTTTGAATTTTCTCCAAAAGTAAAGTAGTTGCAAACTCATCCTTTTAGAAACTTGTTTGGGCTGTTGAGAGGAGTAAAAAACCATCAAAAATTTCAATCCTGCATGATTCTACCAAGAAATGTGATTCTTCATTCAAAACGCTGGTTTTTGCTATTGGGCTCTATTGAATAATGAATGTTTTGAATTTTCTCCAAAAGTAAAGTAGTTGCAAACTCATGCTTTTAGAGACTTGTTTGGGCTCATGAGAGGAGTAGAAAAACATCAAAAATTTCAGTCCTGCATGATTCTACCAAGAAATGTGTGTTCATTGAAACCGCTGGTTTTTGATAGTTTGGGCCCTATTGAATAATGAATGTTTTGAATTTTCTCCAAAAGTAAAGTAGTTGCAAACTCATCCTTTTAGAAACTTGTTTGGGCTGTTGAGAGGAGTAAAAAACCATCAAAAATTTCAATCCTGCATGATTCTACCAAGAAATGTGATTCTTCATTCAAAACACTGGTTTTTGCTATTGGGCTCTATTGAATAATGAATGTTTTGAATTTTCTCCAAAAGTAAAGTAGTTGCAAACTCATGCTTTTAGAGACTTGTTTGGGCTCATGAGAGGAGTAGAAAAACATCAAAAATTTCAGTCCTGCATGATTCTACCAAGAAATATGTGTTCATTGAAACCGCTGGTTTTTGATAGTTTCGGCCCTATTGAATAATGAATGTTTTGAATTTTCTCCAAAAGTAAAGTAGTTGCAAACTCATCCTTTTAGAAACTTGTTTGGGCTGTTGAGAGGAGTAAAAAACCATCAAAAATTTCAATCCTGCATGATTTTACCAAGAAATGTGATTCTTCATTCAAAACCTGATTTTTGCTATTGGGCTCTATTGAATAGTGAATGTTTTGAATTTTCTCCAAAAGTAAAGTAGTTGCAAACTCATGCTTTTAGAGACTTGTTTGGGCTCATGAGAGGAGTAGAAAAACATCAAAAATTTCAGTCCTGCATGATTCTACCAAGAAATGTGTGTTCATTGAAACCGCTGGTTTTTGATAGTTTGGGCCCTATTGAATAATGAATGTTTTGAATTTTCTCCAAAAGTAAAGTAGTTGCAAACTCATCCTTTTAGAAACTCCTAATCCTTTTCTACTCCTCTCATGAGCCCAAACAAGTCTCTAAAAGCATGAGTTTGCAACTACTTTACTTTTGGAGAAAATTCAAAACATTCATTATTCAATAGAGCCCAATAGCAAAAACCAGCGTTTTGAATGAAGAATCACATTTCTTGGTAGAATCATGCAGGATTGAAATTTTTGATGGTTTTTTACTCCTCTCAAGAGCCCAAACAAGTTTCTAAAAGGATGAGTTTGCAACTACTTTACTTTTGGAGAAAATTCAAAACATTCATTATTCAATAGGGCCCAAACTATCAAAAACCAGCCGTTTCAATGAACACACATGTTTTGGTAGAATCATGCAGGACTGAAATTTTTGATGTTTTTCTACTCATCTCATGAGCCCAAACAAGTCTCTAAAAGCATGAGTTTGCAACTACTTTACTTTTGGAGAAAATTCAAAACATTCACTATTCAATAGAGCCCAATAGCAAAAATCAGGTTTTGAATGAAGAATCACATTTCTTGGTAAAATCATGCAGGATTGAAATTTTTGATGGTTTTTTACTCCTCTCAACAGCCCAAACAAGTTTCTAAAAGGATGAGTTTGCAACTACTTTTGGAGAAAATTCAAAACATTCATTATTCAATAGGGCCCAAACTATCAAAAACCAGCGGTTTCAATGAACACACATTTCTTGGTAGAATCATGCAGGACTGAAATTTTTGATGTTTTTCTACTCCTCTCATGAGCCCAAACTAGTCTCTAAAAGCATGAGTTTGCAACTACTTTACTTTTGGAGAAAATTCAAAACATTCATTATTCAATAGGGCCCAAACTATCAAAAACCAGCGGTTTGAATGAACACACATTTCTTGGTAGAATCATGCAGGACTGAAATTTTTGATGTTTTTCTACTCCTCTCATGAGCCCAAACAAGTCTCTAAAAGCATGAGTTTGCAACTACTTTACTTTTGGAGAAAATTCAAAACATTCACTATTCAATAGAGCCCAATAGCAAAAATCAGGTTTTGAATGAAGAATCACATTTCTTGGTAAAATCATGCAGGATTGAAATTTTTGATGGTTTTTTACTCCTCTCAACAGCCCAAACAAGTTTCTAAAAGGATGAGTTTGCAACTACTTTACTTTTGGAGAAAATTCAAAACATTCATTATTCAATAGGGCCCAAACTATCAAAAACCAGCGGTTTCAATGAACACACATTTCTTGGTAGAATCATGCAGGACTGAAATTTTTGATGTTTTTCTACTCCTCTCAACAGCCCAAACAAGTTTCTAAAAGGATGAGTTTGCAACTACTTTACTTTTGGAGAAAATTCAAAACATTCATTATTCAATAGGGCCCAAACTATCAAAAACCAGCGGTTTCAATGAACACACATTTCTTGGTAGAATCATGCAGGACTGAAATTTTTGATGTTTTTCTACTCCTCTCATGAGCCCAAACAAGTCTCTAAAAGCATGAGTTTGCAACTACTTTACTTTTGGAGAAAATTCAAAACATTCATTATTCAATAGAGCCCAATAGCAAAAACCAGCGTTTTGAATGAAGAATCACATTTCTTGGTAGAATCATGCAGGATTGAAATTTTTGATGTTTTTTTACTCCTCTCAACAGCCCAAACAAGTTTCTAAAAGGATGAGTTTGCAACTACTTTACTTTTGGAGAAAATTCAAAACATTCATTATTCAATAGGGCCCAAACTATCAAAAACCAGCGGTTTCAATGAACACACATTTCTTGGTAGAATCATACAGGACTGAAATTTTTGATGTTTTTCTACTCCTCTCATGAGCCCAAACAAGTCTCTAAAAGCATGAGTTTGCAACTACTTTACTTTTGGAGAAAATTCAAAACATTCATTATTCAATAGGGCCCAAACTATCAAAAACCAGCGGTTTCAATGAACACACATTTCTTGGTAGAATCATGCAGGACTGAAATTTTTGATGTTTTTCTACTCCTCTCATGAGCCCAAACAAGTCTCTAAAAGCATGAGTTTGCAACTACTTTACTTTTGGAGAAAATTCAAAACATTCATTATTCAATAGAGCCCAATAGCAAAAACCAGCGTTTTGAATGAAGAATCACATTTCTTGGTAGAATCATGCAGGATTGAAATTTTTGATGGTTTTTTACTCCTCTCAACAGCCCAAACAAGTTTCTAAAAGGATGAGTTTGCAACTACTTTACTTTTGGAGAAAATTCAAAACATTCATTATTCAATAGGGCCCAAACTATCAAAAACCAGCCGTTTCAATGAACACACATGTTTTGGTAGAATCATGCAGGACTGAAATTTTTGATGTTTTTCTACTCATCTCATGAGCCCAAACAAGTCTCTAAAAGCATGAGTTTGCAACTACTTTACTTTTGGAGAAAATTCAAAACATTCACTATTCAATAGAGCCCAATAGCAAAAATCAGGTTTTGAATGAAGAATCACATTTCTTGGTAAAATCATGCAGGATTGAAATTTTTGATGGTTTTTTACTCCTCTCAACAGCCCAAACAAGTTTCTAAAAGGATGAGTTTGCAACTACTTTACTTTTGGAGAAAATTCAAAACATTCATTATTCAATAGGGCCCAAACTATCAAAAACCAGCGGTTTCAATGAACACACATTTCTTGGTAGAATCATGCAGGACTGAAATTTTTGATGTTTTTCTACTCCTCTCATGAGCCCAAACTAGTCTCTAAAAGCATGAGTTTGCAACTACTTTACTTTTGGAGAAAATTCAAAACATTCACTATTCAATAGAGCCCAATAGCAAAAATCAGGTTTTGAATGAAGAATCACATTTCTTGGTAAAATCATGCAGGATTGAAATTTTTGATGGTTTTTTACTCCTCTCAACAGCCCAAACAAGTTTCTAAAAGGATGAGTTTGCAACTACTTTACTTTTGGAGAAAATTCAAAACATTCATTATTCAATAGGGCCCAAACTATCAAAAACCAGCGGTTTCAATGAACACACATTTCTTGGTAGAATCATGCAGGACTGAAATTTTTGATGTTTTTCTACTCCTCTCATGAGCCCAAACAAGTCTCTAAAAGCATGAGTTTGCAACTACTTTACTTTTGGAGAAAATTCAAAACATTCATTATTCAATAGAGCCCAATAGCAAAAACCAGCGTTTTGAATGAAGAATCACATTTCTTGGTAGAATCATGCAGGATTGAAATTTTTGATGGTTTTTTACTCCTCTCAACAGCCCAAACAAGTTTCTAAAAGGATGAGTTTGCAACTACTTTACTTTTGGAGAAAATTCAAAACATTCATTATTCAATAGGGCCCAAACTATCAAAAACCAGCGGTTTCAATGAACACACATTTCTTGGTAGAATCATGCAGGACTGAAATTTTTGATGTTTTTCTACTCCTCTCATGAGCCCAAACAAGTCTCTAAAAGCATGAGTTTGCAACTACTTTACTTTTGGAGAAAATTCAAAACATTCATTATTCAATAGGGCAGAAACTATCAAAAACCAGCGGTTTGAATGAACACACATTTCTTGGTAGAATCATGCAGGACTGAAATTTTTGATGTTTTTCTACTCCTCTCATGAGCCCAAACAAGTCTCTAAAAGCATGAGTTTGCAACTACTTTACTTTTGGAGAAAATTCAAAACATTCATTATTCAATAGAGCCCAATAGCAAAAACCAGCGTTTTGAATGAAGAATCACATTTCTTGGTAGAATCATGCAGGATTGAAATTTTTGATGGTTTTTTACTCCTCTCAACAGCCCAAACAAGTTTCTAAAAGGATGAGTTTGCAACTACTTTACTTTTGGAGAAAATTCAAAACATTCATTATTCAATAGGGCCCAAACTATCAAAAACCAGCCGTTTCAATGAACACACATGTCTTGGTAGAATCATGCAGGACTGAAATTTTTGATGTTTTTCTACTCATCTCATGAGCCCAAACAAGTCTCTAAAAGCATGAGTTTGCAACTACTTTACCTTTGGAGAAAATTCAAAACATTCACTATTCAATAGAGCCCAATAGCAAAAATCAGGTTTTGAATGAAGAATCACATTTCTTGGTAGAATCATGCAGGATTGAAATTTTTGATGGTTTTTTACTCCTCTCAACAGCCCAAACAAGTTTCTAAAAGGATGAGTTTGCAACTACTTTACTTTTGGAGAAAATTCAAAACATTCATTATTCAATAGGGCCCAAACTATCAAAAACCAGCGGTTTCAATGAACACACATTTCTTGGTAGAATCATGCAGGACTGAAATTTTTGATGTTTTTCTACTCCTCTCATGAGCCCAAACTAGTCTCTAAAAGCATGAGTTTGCAACTACTTTACTTTTGGAGAAAATTCAAAACATTCACTATTCAATAGAGCCCAATAGCAAAAATCAGGTTTTGAATGAAGAATCACATTTCTTGGTAAAATCATGCAGGATTGAAATTTTTGATGGTTTTTTACTCCTCTCAACAGCCCAAACAAGTTTCTAAAAGGATGAGTTTGCAACTACTTTACTTTTGGAGAAAATTCAAAACATTCATTATTCAATAGGGCCCAAACTATCAAAAACCAGCGGTTTCAATGAACACACATTTCTTGGTAGAATCATGCAGGACTGAAATTTTTGATGTTTTTCTACTCCTCTCATGAGCCCAAACAAGTCTCTAAAAGCATGAGTTTGCAACTACTTTACTTTTGGAGAAAATTCAAAACATTCATTATTCAATAGAGCCCAATAGCAAAAACCAGCGTTTTGAATGAAGAATCACATTTCTTGGTAGAATCATGCAGGATTGAAATTTTTGATGGTTTTTTACTCCTCTCAACAGCCCAAACAAGTTTCTAAAAGGATGAGTTTGCAACTACTTTACTTTTGGAGAAAATTCAAAACATTCATTATTCAATAGGGCCCAAACTATCAAAAACCAGCGGTTTCAATGAACACACATTTCTTGGTAGAATCATGCAGGACTGAAATTTTTGATGTTTTTCTACTCCTCTCATGAGCCCAAACAAGTCTCTAAAAGCATGAGTTTGCAACTACTTTACTTTTGGAGAAAATTCAAAACATTCATTATTCAATAGGGCCCAAACTATCAAAAACCAGCGGTTTGAATGAACACACATTTCTTGGTAGAATCATGCAGGACTGAAATTTTTGATGTTTTTCTACTCCTCTCATGAGCCCAAACAAGTCTCTAAAAGCATGAGTTTGCAACTACTTTACTTTTGGAGAAAATTCAAAACATTCATTATTCAATAGAGCCCAATAGCAAAAACCAGCGTTTTGAATGAAGAATCACATTTCTTGGTAGAATCATGCAGGATTGAAATTTTTGATGGTTTTTTACTCCTCTCAACAGCCCAAACAAGTTTCTAAAAGGATGAGTTTGCAACTACTTTACTTTTGGAGAAAATTCAAAACATTCATTATTCAATAGGGCCCAAACTATCAAAAACCAGCCGTTTCAATGAACACACATGTCTTGGTAGAATCATGCAGGACTGAAATTTTTGATGTTTTTCTACTCATCTCATGAGCCCAAACAAGTCTCTAAAAGCATGAGTTTGCAACTACTTTACTTTTGGAGAAAATTCAAAACATTCACTATTCAATAGAGCCCAATAGCAAAAATCAGGTTTTGAATGAAGAATCACATTTCTTGGTAAAATCATGCAGGATTGAAATTTTTGATGGTTTTTTACTCCTCTCAACAGCCCAAACAAGTTTCTAAAAGGATGAGTTTGCAACTACTTTACTTTTGGAGAAAATTCAAAACATTCATTATTCAATAGGGCCCAAACTATCAAAAACCAGCGGTTTCAATGAACACACATTTCTTGGTAGAATCATGCAGGACTGAAATTTTTGATGTTTTTCTACTCCTCTCATGAGCCCAAACAAGTCTCTAAAAGCATGAGTTTGCAACTACTTTACTTTTGGAGAAAATTCAAAACATTCATTATTCAATAGAGCCCAATAGCAAAAACCAGCGTTTTGAATGAAGAATCACATTTCTTGGTAGAATCATGCAGGATTGAAATTTTTGATGGTTTTTTACTCCTCTCAACAGCCCAAACAAGTTTCTAAAAGGATGAGTTTGCAACTACTTTACTTTTGGAGAAAATTCAAAACATTCATTATTCAATAGGGCCCAAACTATCAAAAACCAGCCGTTTCAATGAACACACATGTCTTGGTAGAATCATGCAGGACTGAAATTTTTGATGTTTTTCTACTCATCTCATGAGCCCAAACAAGTCTCTAAAAGCATGAGTTTGCAACTACTTTACTTTTGGAGAAAATTCAAAACATTCACTATTCAATAGAGCCCAATAGCAAAAATCAGGTTTTGAATGAAGAATCACATTTCTTGGTAGAATCATGCAGGATTGAAATTTTTGATGGTTTTTTACTCCTCTCAACAGCCCAAACAAGTTTCTAAAAGGATGAGTTTGCAACTACTTTACTTTTGGAGAAAATTCAAAACATTCATTATTCAATAGGGCCCAAACTATCAAAAACCAGCGGTTTCAATGAACACACATTTCTTGGTAGAATCATGCAGGACTGAAATTTTTGATGTTTTTCTACTCCTCTCATGAGCCCAAACTAGTCTCTAAAAGCATGAGTTTGCAACTACTTTACTTTTGGAGAAAATTCTAAACATTCACTATTCAATAGAGCCCAATAGCAAAAATCAGGTTTTGAATGAAGAATCACATTTCTTGGTAAAATCTTGCAGGATTGAAATTTTTGATGGTTTTTTACTCCTCTCAACAGCCCAAACAAGTTTCTAAAAGGATGAGTTTGCAACTACTTTACTTTTGGAGAAAATTCAAAACATTCATTATTCAATAGGGCCCAAACTATCAAAAACCAGCGGTTTCAATGAACACACATTTCTTGGTAGAATCATGCAGGACTGAAATTTTTGATGTTTTTCTACTCCTCTCATGAGCCCAAACAAGTCTCTAAAAGCATGAGTTTGCAACTACTTTACTTTTGGAGAAAATTCAAAACATTCATTATTCAATAGAGCCCAATAGCAAAAAACAGCGTTTTGAATGAAGAATCACATTTCTTGGTAGAATCATGCAGGATTGAAATTTTTGATGGTTTTTTACTCCTCTCAACAGCCCAAACAAGTTTCTAAAAGGATGAGTTTGCAACTACTTTACTTTTGGAGAAAATTCAAAACATTCATTATTCAATAGGGCCCAAACTATCAAAAACCAGCGGTTTCAATGAACACACATTTCTTGGTAGAATCATGCAGGACTGAAATTTTTGATGTTTTTCTACTCCTCTCATGAGCCCAAACAAGTCTCTAAAAGCATGAGTTTGCAACTACTTTACTTCTGGAGAAAATTCAAAACATTCATTATTCAATAGAGCCCAATAGGAAAAAACAGCGTTTTGAATGAAGAATCACATTTCTTGGTAGAATCATGCAGGATTGAAATTTTTGATGGTTTTTTACTCCTCTCAACAGCCCAAACAAGTTTCTAAAAGGATGAGTTTGCAACTACTTTACTTTTGGAGAAAATTCAAAACATTCATTATTCAATAGGGCCCAAACTATCAAAAACCAGCGGTTTCAATGAACACACATTTCTTGGTAGAATCATGCAGGACTGAAATTTTTGATGTTTTTCTACTCCTCTCATGAGCCCAAACAAGTCTCTAAAAGCATGAGTTTGCAACTACTTTACTTTTGGAGAAAATTCAAAACATTCATTATTCAATAGAGCCCAATAGCAAAAACCAGCGTTTTGAATGAAGAATCACATTTCTTGGTAGAATCATGCAGGATTGAAATTTTTGATGGTTTTTTACTCCTCTCAACAGCCCAAACAAGTTTCTAAAAGGATGAGTTTGCAACTTCTTTACTTTTGGAGAAAATTCAAAACATTCATTATTCAATAGGGCCCAAACTATCAAAAACCAGCGGTTTCAATGAACACACATTTCTTGGTAGAATCATGCAGGACTGAAATTTTTGATGTTTTTCTACTCCTCTCATGAGCCCAAACAAGTCTCTAAAAGCATGAGTTTGCAACTACTTTACTTTTGGAGAAAATTCAAAACATTCACTATTCAATAGAGCCCAATAGCAAAAATCAGGTTTTGAATGAAGAATCACATTTCTTGGTAAAATCATGCAGGATTGAAATTTTTGATGGTTTTTTACTCCTCTCAAGAGCCCAAACAAGTTTCTAATAGGATGAGTTTGCAACTACTTTACTTTTGGAGAAAATTCAAAACATTCATTATTCAATATGGCCCAAACTATCAAAAACCAGCGGTTTCAATGAACACACATTTCTTGGTAGAATCATGCAGGACTGAAATTTTTGATGTTTTTCTACTCCTCTCATGAGCCCAAACAAGTCTCTAAAAGCATGAGTTTGCAACTACTTTACTTTTGGAGAAAATTCAAAACATTCATTATTCAATAGAGCCCAATAGCAAAAACCAGCGTTTTGAATGAAGAATCACATTTCTTGGTAGAATCATGCAGGATTGAAATTTTTGATGGTTTTTTACTCCTCTCAACAGCCCAAACAAGTTTCTAAAAGGATGAGTTTGCAACTACTTTACTTTTGGAGAAAATTCAAAACATTCATTATTCAATAGGGCCCAAACTATCAAAAACCAGCGGTTTCAATGAACACACATTTCTTGGTAGAATCATGCAGGACTGAAATTTTTGATGTTTTTCTACTCCTCTCATGAGCCCAAACAAGTCTCTAAAAGCATGAGTTTGCAACTACTTTACTTTTGGAGAAAATTCAAAACATTCATTATTCAATAGAGCCCAATAGCAAAAACCAGCGTTTTGAATGAAGAATCACATTTCTTGGTAGAATCATGCAGGATTGAAATTTTTGATGGTTTTTTACTCCTCTCAACAGCCCAAACAAGTTTCTAAAAGGATGAGTTTGCAACTACTTTACTTTTGGAGAAAATTCAAAACATTCATTATTCAATAGGGCCCAAACTATCAAAAACCAGCCGTTTCAATGAACACACATGTCTTGGTAGAATCATGCAGGACTGAAATTTTTGATGTTTTTCTACTCATCTCATGAGCCCAAACAAGTCTCTAAAAGCATGAGTTTGCAACTACTTTACTTTTGGAGAAAATTCAAAACATTCACTATTCAATAGAGCCCAATAGCAAAAATCAGGTTTTGAATGAAGAATCACATTTCTTGGTAGAATCATGCAGGATTGAAATTTTTGATGGTTTTTTACTCCTCTCAACAGCCCAAACAAGTTTCTAAAAGGATGAGTTTGCAACTACTTTACTTTTGGAGAAAATTCAAAACATTCATTATTCAATAGGGCCCAAACTATCAAAAACCAGCGGTTTCAATGAACACACATTTCTTGGTAGAATCATGCAGGACTGAAATTTTTGATGTTTTTCTACTCCTCTCATGAGCCCAAACTAGTCTCTAAAAGCATGAGTTTGCAACTACTTTACTTTTGGAGAAAATTCAAAACATTCATTATTCAATAGGGCCCAAACTATCAAAAACCAGCGGTTTGAATGAACACACATTTCTTGGTAGAATCATGCAGGACTGAAATTTTTGAAGTTTTTCTACTCCTCTCATGAGCCCAAACAAGTCTCTAAAAGCATGAGTTTGCAACTACTTTACTTTTGGAGAAAATTCAAAACATTCACTATTCAATAGAGCCCAATAGCAAAAATCAGGTTTTGAATGAAGAATCACATTTCTTGGTAAAATCATGCAGGATTGAAATTTTTGATGGTTTTTTACTCCTCTCAACAGCCCAAACAAGTTTCTAAAAGGATGAGTTTGCAACTACTTTACTTTTGGAGAAAATTCAAAACATTCATTATTCAATAGGGCCCAAACTATCAAAAACCAGCGGTTTCAATGAACACACATTTCTTGGTAGAATCATGCAGGACTGAAATTTTTGATGTTTTTCTACTCCTCTCAACAGCCCAAACAAGTTTCTAAAAGGATGAGTTTGCAACTACTTTACTTTTGGAGAAAATTCAAAACATTCATTATTCAATAGGGCCCAAACTATCAAAAACCAGCGGTTTCAATGAACACACATTTCTTGGTAGAATCATGCAGGACTGAAATTTTTGATGTTTTTCTACTCCTCTCATGAGCCCAAACAAGTCTCTAAAAGCATGAGTTTGCAACTACTTTACTTTTGGAGAAAATTCAAAACATTCATTATTCAATAGAGCCCAATAGCAAAAACCAGCGTTTGAATGAAGAATCACATTTCTTGGTAGAATCATGCAGGATTGAAATTTTTGATGGTTTTTTACTCCTCTCAACAGCCCAAACAAGTTTCTAAAAGGATGAGTTTGCAACTACTTTACTTTTGGAGAAAATTCAAAACATTCATTATTCAATAGGGCCCAAACTATCAAAAACCAGCGGTTTCAATGAACACACATTTCTTGGTAGAATCATACAGGACTGAAATTTTTGATGTTTTTCTACTCCTCTCATGAGCCCAAACAAGTCTCTAAAAGCATGAGTTTGCAACTACTTTACTTTTGGAGAAAATTCAAAACATTCATTATTCAATAGGGCCCAAACTATCAAAAACCAGCGGTTTCAATGAACACTCATTTCTTGGTAGAATCATGCAGGACTGAAATTTTTGATGTTTTTCTACTCCTCTCATGAGCCCAAACAAGTCTCTAAAAGCATGAGTTTGCAACTACTTTACTTTTGGAGAAAATTCAAAACATTCATTATTCAATAGAGCCCAATAGCAAAAACCAGCGTTTTGAATGAAGAATCACATTTCTTGGTAGAATCATGCAGGATTGAAATTTTTGATGGTTTTTTACTCCTCTCAACAGCCCAAACAAGTTTCTAAAAGGATGAGTTTGCAACTACTTTACTTTTGGAGAAAATTCAAAACATTCATTATTCAATAGGGCCCAAACTATCAAAAACCAGCCGTTTCAATGAACACACATGTTTTGGTAGAATCATGCAGGACTGAAATTTTTGATGTTTTTCTACTCATCTCATGAGCCCAAACAAGTCTCTAAAAGCATGAGTTTGCAACTACTTTACTTTTGGAGAAAATTCAAAACATTCACTATTCAATAGAGCCCAATAGCAAAAATCAGGTTTTGAATGAAGAATCACATTTCTTGGTAAAATCATGCAGGATTGAAATTTTTGATGGTTTTTTACTCCTCTCAACAGCCCAAACAAGTTTCTAAAAGGATGAGTTTGCAACTACTTTACTTTTGGAGAAAATTCAAAACATTCATTATTCAATAGGGCCCAAACTATCAAAAACCAGCGGTTTCAATGAACACACATTTCTTGGTAGAATCATGCAGGACTGAAATTTTTGATGTTTTTCTACTCCTCTCATGAGCCCAAACAAGTCTCTAAAAGCATGAGTTTGCAACTACTTTACTTTTGGAGAAAATTCAAAACATTCATTATTCAATAGAGCCCAATAGCAAAAACCAGCGTTTTGAATGAAGAATCACATTTCTTGGTAGAATCATGCAGGATTGAAATTTTTGATGGTTTTTTACTCCTCTCAACAGCCCAAACAAGTTTCTAAAAGGATGAGTTTGCAACTACTTTACTTTTGGAGAAAATTCAAAACATTCATTATTCAATAGGGCCCAAACTATCAAAAACCAGCCGTTTCAATGAACACACATGTCTTGGTAGAATCATGCAGGACTGAAATTTTTGATGTTTTTCTACTCATCTCATGAGCCCAAACAAGTCTCTAAAAGCATGAGTTTGCAACTACTTTACTTTTGGAGAAAATTCAAAACATTCACTATTCAATAGAGCCCAATAGCAAAAATCAGGTTTTGAATGAAGAATCACATTTCTTGGTAGAATCATGCAGGATTGAAATTTTTGATGGTTTTTTACTCCTCTCAACAGCCCAAACAAGTTTCTAAAAGGATGAGTTTGCAACTACTTTACTTTTGGAGAAAATTCAAAACATTCATTATTCAATAGGGCCCAAACTATCAAAAACCAGCGGTTTCAATGAACACACATTTCTTGGTAGAATCATGCAGGACTGAAATTTTTGATGTTTTTCTACTCCTCTCATGAGCCCAAACTAGTCTCTAAAAGCATGAGTTTGCAACTACTTTACTTTTGGAGAAAATTCAAAACATTCACTATTCAATAGAGCCCAATAGCAAAAATCAGGTTTTGAATGAAGAATCACATTTCTTGGTAAAATCTTGCAGGATTGAAATTTTTGATGGTTTTTTACTCCTCTCAACAGCCCAAACAAGTTTCTAAAAGGATGAGTTTGCAACTACTTTACTTTTGGAGAAAATTCAAAACATTCATTATTCAATAGGGCCCAAACTATCAAAAACCAGCGGTTTCAATGAACACACATTTCTTGGTAGAATCATGCAGGACTGAAATTTTTGATGTTTTTCTACTCCTCTCATGAGCCCAAACAAGTCTCTAAAAGCATGAGTTTGCAACTACTTTACTTTTGGAGAAAATTCAAAACATTCATTATTCAATAGAGCCCAATAGCAAAAAACAGCGTTTTGAATGAAGAATCACATTTCTTGGTAGAATCATGCAGGATTGAAATTTTTGATGGTTTTTTACTCCTCTCAACAGCCCAAACAAGTTTCTAAAAGGATGAGTTTGCAACTACTTTACTTTTGGAGAAAATTCAAAACATTCATTATTCAATAGGGCCCAAACTATCAAAAACCAGCGGTTTCAATGAACACACATTTCTTGGTAGAATCATGCAGGACTGAAATTTTTGATGTTTTTCTACTCCTCTCATGAGCCCAAACAAGTCTCTAAAAGCATGAGTTTGCAACTACTTTACTTCTGGAGAAAATTCAAAACATTCATTATTCAATAGAGCCCAATAGGAAAAACCAGCGTTTTGAATGAAGAATCACATTTCTTGGTAGAATCATGCAGGATTGAAATTTTTGATGGTTTTTTACTCCTCTCAACAGCCCAAACAAGTTTCTAAAAGGATGAGTTTGCAACTACTTTACTTTTGGAGAAAATTCAAAACATTCATTATTCAATAGGGCCCAAACTATCAATAACCAGCGGTTTCAATGAACACACATTTCTTGGTAGAATCATGCAGGACTGAAATTTTTGATGTTTTTCTACTCCTCTCATGAGCCCAAACAAGTCTCTAAAAGCATGAGTTTGCAACTACTTTACTTTTGGAGAAAATTCAAAACATTCATTATTCAATAGAGCCCAATAGCAAAAACCAGCGTTTTGAATGAAGAATCACATTTCTTGGTAGAATCATGCAGGATTGAAATTTTTGATGGTTTTTTACTCCTCTCAACAGCCCAAACAAGTTTCTAAAAGGATGAGTTTGCAACTTCTTTACTTTTGGAGAAAATTCAAAACATTCATTATTCAATAGGGCCCAAACTATCAAAAACCAGCGGTTTCAATGAACACACATTTCTTGGTAGAATCATGCAGGACTGAAATTTTTGATGTTTTTCTACTCCTCTCATGAGCCCAAACAAGTCTCTAAAAGCATGAGTTTGCAACTACTTTACTTTTGGAGAAAATTCAAAACATTCACTATTCAATAGAGCCCAATAGCAAAAATCAGGTTTTGAATGAAGAATCACATTTCTTGGTAAAATCATGCAGGATTGAAATTTTTGATGGTTTTTTACTCCTCTCAAGAGCCCAAACAAGTTTCTAATAGGATGAGTTTGCAACTACTTTACTTTTGGAGAAAATTCAAAACATTCATTATTCAATATGGCCCAAACTATCAAAAACCAGCGGTTTCAATGAACACACATTTCTTGGTAGAATCATGCAGGACTGAAATTTTTGATGTTTTTCTACTCCTCTCATGAGCCCAAACAAGTCTCTAAAAGCATGAGTTTGCAACTACTTTACTTTTGGAGAAAATTCAAAACATTCATTATTCAATAGAGCCCAATAGCAAAAACCAGCGTTTTGAATGAAGAATCACATTTCTTGGTAGAATCATGCAGGATTGAAATTTTTGATGGTTTTTTACTCCTCTCAACAGCCCAAACAAGTTTCTAAAAGGATGAGTTTGCAACTACTTTACTTTTGGAGAAAATTCAAAACATTCATTATTCAATAGGGCCCAAACTTTAAAAAACCAGCGGTTTCAATGAACACACATTTCTTGGTAGAATCATGCAGGACTGAAATTTTTGATGTTTTTCTACTCCTCTCATGAGCCCAAACAAGTCTCTAAAAGCATGAGTTTGCAACTACTTTACTTTTGGAGAAAATTCAAAACATTCATTATTCAATAGAGCCCAATAGCAAAAACCAGCGTTTTGAATGAAGAATCACATTTCTTGGTAGAATCATGCAGGATTGAAATTTTTGATGGTTTTTTACTCCTCTCAACAGCCCAAACAAGTTTCTAAAAGGATGAGTTTGCAACTACTTTACTTTTGGAGAAAATTCAAAATATTCATTATTCAATAGGGCCCAAACTATCAAAAACCAGCCGTTTCAATGAACACACATGTCTTGGTAGAATCATGCAGGACTGAAATTTTTGATGTTTTTCTACTCATCTCATGAGCCCAAACAAGTCTCTAAAAGCATGAGTTTGCAACTACTTTACTTTTGGAGAAAATTCAAAACATTCACTATTCAATAGAGCCCAATAGCAAAAATCAGGTTTTGAATGAAGAATCACATTTCTTGGTAGAATCATGCAGGATTGAAATTTTTGATGGTTTTTTACTCCTCTCAACAGCCCAAACAAGTTTCTAAAAGGATGAGTTTGCAACTACTTTACTTTTGGAGAAAATTCAAAACATTCATTATTCAATAGGGCCCAAACTATCAAAAACCAGCGGTTTCAATGAACACACATTTCTTGGTAGAATCATGCAGGACTGAAATTTTTGATGTTTTTCTACTCCTCTCAGGAGCCCAAACAAGTCTCTAAAAGCATGAGTTTGCAACTACTTTACTTTTGGAGAAAATTCAAAACATTCATTATTCAATAGAGCCCAATAGCAAAAAACAGCGTTTTGAATGAAGAATCACATTTCTTGGTAGAATCATGCAGGATTGAAATTTTTGATGGTTTTTTACTCCTCTCAACAGCCCAAACAAGTTTCTAAAAGGATGAGTTTGCAACTACTTTACTTTTGGAGAAAATTCAAAACATTCATTATTCAATAGGGCCCAAACTATCAAAAACCAGCGGTTTCAATGAACACACATTTCTTGGTAGAATCATGCAGGACTGAAATTTTTGATGTTTTTCTACTCCTCTCATGAGCCCAAACAAGTCTCTAAAAGCATGAGTTTGCAACTACTTTACTTCTGGAGAAAATTCAAAACATTCATTATTCAATAGAGCCCAATAGGAAAAACCAGCGTTTTGAATGAAGAATCACATTTCTTGGTAGAATCATGCAGGATTGAAATTTTTGATGGTTTTTTACTCCTCTCAACAGCCCAAACAAGTTTCTAAAAGGATGAGTTTGCAACTACTTTACTTTTGGAGAAAATTCAAAACATTCATTATTCAATAGGGCCCAAACTATCAATAACCAGCGGTTTCAATGAACACACATTTCTTGGTAGAATCATGCAGGACTGAAATTTTTGATGTTTTTCTACTCCTCTCATGAGCCCAAACAAGTCTCTAAAAGCATGAGTTTGCAACTACTTTACTTTTGGAGAAAATTCAAAACATTCATTATTCAATAGAGCCCAATAGCAAAAACCAGCGTTTTGAATGAAGAATCACATTTCTTGGTAGAATCATGCAGGATTGAAATTTTTGATGGTTTTTTACTCCTCTCAACAGCCCAAACAAGTTTCTAAAAGGATGAGTTTGCAACTTCTTTACTTTTGGAGAAAATTCAAAACATTCATTATTCAATAGGGCCCAAACTATCAAAAACCAGCGGTTTCAATGAACACACATTTCTTGGTAGAATCATGCAGGACTGAAATTTTTGATGTTTTTCTACTCCTCTCATGAGCCCAAACAAGTCTCTAAAAGCATGAGTTTGCAACTACTTTACTTTTGGAGAAAATTCAAAACATTCACTATTCAATAGAGCCCAATAGCAAAAATCAGGTTTTGAATGAAGAATCACATTTCTTGGTAAAATCATGCAGGATTGAAATTTTTGATGGTTTTTTACTCCTCTCAAGAGCCCAAACAAGTTTCTAATAGGATGAGTTTGCAACTACTTTACTTTTGGAGAAAATTCAAAACATTCATTATTCAATATGGCCCAAACTATCAAAAACCAGCGGTTTCAATGAACACACATTTCTTGGTAGAATCATGCAGGACTGAAATTTTTGATGTTTTTCTACTCCTCTCATGAGCCCAAACAAGTCTCTAAAAGCATGAGTTTGCAACTACTTTACTTTTGGAGAAAATTCAAAACATTCATTATTCAATAGAGCCCAATAGCAAAAACCAGCGTTTTGAATGAAGAATCACATTTCTTGGTAGAATCATGCAGGATTGAAATTTTTGATGGTTTTTTACTCCTCTCAACAGCCCAAACAAGTTTCTAAAAGGATGAGTTTGCAACTACTTTACTTTTGGAGAAAATTCAAAACATTCATTATTCAATAGGGCCCAAACTTTAAAAAACCAGCGGTTTCAATGAACACACATTTCTTGGTAGAATCATGCAGGACTGAAATTTTTGATGTTTTTCTACTCCTCTCATGAGCCCAAACAAGTCTCTAAAAGCATGAGTTTGCAACTACTTTACTTTTGGAGAAAATTCAAAACATTCATTATTCAAATAGAGCCCAATAGCAAAAACCAGCGTTTTGAATGAAGAATCACATTTCTTGGTAGAATCATGCAGGATTGAAATTTTTGATGGTTTTTTACTCCTCTCAACAGCCCAAACAAGTTTCTAAAAGGATGAGTTTGCAACTACTTTACTTTTGGAGAAAATTCAAAACATTCATTATTCAATAGGGCCCAAACTATCAAAAACCAGCCGTTTCAATGAACACACATGTCTTGGTAGAATCATGCAGGACTGAAATTTTTGATGTTTTTCTACTCATCTCATGAGCCCAAACAAGTCTCTAAAAGCATGAGTTTGCAACTACTTTACTTTTGGAGAAAATTCAAAACATTCACTATTCAATAGAGCCCAATAGCAAAAATCAGGTTTTGAATGAAGAATCACATTTCTTGGTAGAATCATGCAGGATTGAAATTTTTGATGGTTTTTTACTCCTCTCAACAGCCCAAACAAGTTTCTAAAAGGATGAGTTTGCAACTACTTTACTTTTGGAGAAAATTCAAAACATTCATTATTCAATAGGGCCCAAACTATCAAAAACCAGCGGTTTCAATGAACACACATTTCTTGGTAGAATCATGCAGGACTGAAATTTTTGATGTTTTTCTACTCCTCTCATGAGCCCAAACTAGTCTCTAAAAGCATGAGTTTGCAACTACTTTACTTTTGGAGAAAATTCAAAACATTCACTATTCAATAGAGCCCAATAGCAAAAATCAGGTTTTGAATGAAGAATCACATTTCTTGGTAAAATCTTGCAGGATTGAAATTTTTGATGGTTTTTTACTCCTCTCAACAGCCCAAACAAGTTTCTAAAAGGATGAGTTTGCAACTACTTTACTTTTGGAGAAAATTCAAAACATTCATTATTCAATAGGGCCCAAACTATCAAAAACCAGCGGTTTCAATGAACACACATTTCTTGGTAGAATCATGCAGGACTGAAATTTTTGATGTTTTTCTACTCCTCTCATGAGCCCAAACAAGTCTCTAAAAGCATGAGTTTGCAACTACTTTACTTTTGGAGAAAATTCAAAACATTCATTATTCAATAGAGCCCAATAGCAAAAAACAGCGTTTTGAATGAAGAATCACATTTCTTGGTAGAATCATGCAGGATTGAAATTTTTGATGGTTTTTTACTCCTCTCAACAGCCCAAACAAGTTTCTAAAAGGATGAGTTTGCAACTACTTTACTTTTGGAGAAAATTCAAAACATTCATTATTCAATAGGGCCCAAACTATCAAAAACCAGCGGTTTCAATGAACACACATTTCTTGGTAGAATCATGCAGGACTGAAATTTTTGATGTTTTTCTACTCCTCTCATGAGCCCAAACAAGTCTCTAAAAGCATGAGTTTGCAACTACTTTACTTCTGGAGAAAATTCAAAACATTCATTATTCAATAGAGCCCAATAGGAAAAACCAGCGTTTTGAATGAAGAATCACATTTCTTGGTAGAATCATGCAGGATTGAAATTTTTGATGGTTTTTTACTCCTCTCAACAGCCCAAACAAGTTTCTAAAAGGATGAGTTTGCAACTACTTTACTTTTGGAGAAAATTCAAAACATTCATTATTCAATAGGGCCCAAACTATCAAAAACCAGCGGTTTCAATGAACACACATTTCTTGGTAGAATCATGCAGGACTGAAATTTTTGATGTTTTTCTACTCCTCTCATGAGCCCAAACAAGTCTCTAAAAGCATGAGTTTGCAACTACTTTACTTTTGGAGAAAATTCAAAACATTCATTATTCATTAGAGCCCAATAGCAAAAACCAGCGTTTTGAATGAAGAATCACATTTCTTGGTAGAATCATGCAGGATTGAAATTTTTGATGGTTTTTTACTCCTCTCAACAGCCCAAACAAGTTTCTAAAAGGATGAGTTTGCAACTTCTTTACTTTTGGAGAAAATTCAAAACATTCATTATTCAATAGGGCCCAAACTATCAAAAACCAGCGGTTTCAATGAACACACATTTCTTGGTAGAATCATGCAGGACTGAAATTTTTGATGTTTTTCTACTCCTCTCATGAGCCCAAACAAGTCTCTAAAAGCATGAGTTTGCAACTACTTTACTTTTGGAGAAAATTCAAAACATTCACTATTCAATAGAGCCCAATAGCAAAAATCAGGTTTTGAATGAAGAATCACATTTCTTGGTAAAATCATGCAGGATTGAAATTTTTGATGGTTTTTTACTCCTCTCAACAGCCCAAACAAGTTTCTAATAGGATGAGTTTGCAACTACTTTACTTTTGGAGAAAATTCAAAACATTCATTATTCAATATGGCCCAAACTATCAAAAACCAGCGGTTTCAATGAACACACATTTCTTGGTAGAATCATGCAGGACTGAAATTTTTGATGTTTTTCTACTCCTCTCATGAGCCCAAACAAGTCTCTAAAAGCATGAGTTTGCAACTACTTTACTTTTGGAGAAAATTCAAAACATTCATTATTCAATAGAGCCCAATAGCAAAAACCAGCGTTTTGAATGAAGAATCACATTTCTTGGTAGAATCATGCAGGATTGAAATTTTTGATGGTTTTTTACTCCTCTCAACAGCCCAAACAAGTTTCTAAAAGGATGAGTTTGCAACTACTTTACTTTTGGAGAAAATTCAAAACATTCATTATTCAATAGGGCCCAAACTATCAAAAACCAGCGGTTTCAATGAACACACATTTCTTGGTAGAATCATGCAGGACTGAAATTTTTGATGTTTTTCTACTCCTCTCATGAGCCCAAACAAGTCTCTAAAAGCATGAGTTTGCAACTACTTTACTTTTGGAGAAAATTCAAAACATTCATTATTCAATAGGGCCCAAACTATCAAAAACCAGCGGTTTCAATGAACACACATTTCTTGGTAGAATCATGCAGGACTGAAATTTTTGATGTTTTTCTACTCCTCTCATGAGCCCAAACAAGTCTCTAAAAGCATGAGTTTGCAACTACTTTACTTTTGGAGAAAATTCAAAACATTCATTATTCAATAGAGCCCAATAGCAAAAACCAGCGTTTTGAATGAAGAATCACATTTCTTGGTAGAATCATGCAGGATTGAAATTTTTGATGGTTTTTTACTCCTCTCAACAGCCCAAACAAGTTTCTAAAAGGATGAGTTTGCAACTACTTTACTTTTGGAGAAAATTCAAAACATTCATTATTCAATAGGGCCCAAACTATCAAAAACCAGCCGTTTCAATGAACACACATGTCTTGGTAGAATCATGCAGGACTGAAATTTTTGATGTTTTTCTACTCATCTCATGAGCCCAAACAAGTCTCTAAAAGCATGAGTTTGCAACTACTTTACTTTTGGAGAAAATTCAAAACATTCACTATTCAATAGAGCCCAATAGCAAAAATCAGGTTTTGAATGAAGAATCACATTTCTTGGTAAAATCATGCAGGATTGAAATTTTTGATGGTTTTTTACTCCTCTCAACAGCCCAAACAAGTTTCTAAAAGGATGAGTTTGCAACTACTTTACTTTTGGAGAAAATTCAAAACATTCATTATTCAATAGGGCCCAAACTATCAAAAACCAGCGGTTTCAATGAACACACATTTCTTGGTAGAATCATGCAGGACTGAAATTTTTGATGTTTTTCTACTCCTCTCATGAGCCCAAACAAGTCTCTAAAAGCATGAGTTTGCAACTACTTTACTTTTGGAGAAAATTCAAAACATTCACTATTCAATAGAGCCCAATAGCAAAAATCAGGTTTTGAATGAAGAATCACATTTCTTGGTAAAATCATGCAGGATTGAAATTTTTGATGGTTTTTTACTCCTCTCAACAGCCCAAACAAGTTTCTAAAAGGATGAGTTTGCAACTACTTTACTTTTGGAGAAAATTCAAAACATTCATTATTCAATAGGGCCGAAACTATCAAAAACCAGCGGTTTCAATGAACACACATTTCTTGGTAGAATCATGCAGGACTGAAATTTTTGATGTTTTTCTACTCCTCTCATGAGCCCAAACAAGTCTCTAAAAGCATGAGTTTGCAACTACTTTACTTTTGGAGAAAATTCAAAACATTCATTATTCAATAGAGCCCAATAGCAAAAACCAGTGTTTTGAATGAAGAATCACATTTCTTGGTAGAATCATGCAGGATTGAAATTTTTGATGGTTTTTTACTCCTCTCAACAGCCCAAACAAGTTTCTAAAAGGATGAGTTTGCAACTACTTTACTTTTGGAGAAAATTCAAAACATTCATTATTCAATAGGGCCCAAACTATCAAAAACCAGCGGTTTCAATGAACACACATTTCTTGGTAGAATCATGCAGGACTGAAATTTTTGATGTTTTTCTACTCCTCTCATGAGCCCAAACAAGTCTCTAAAAGCATGAGTTTGCAACTACTTTACTTTTGGAGAAAATTCAAAACATTCATTATTCAATAGAGCCCAATAGCAAAAACCAGCGTTTTGAATGAAGAATCACATTTCTTGGTAGAATCATGCAGGATTGAAATTTTTGATGGTTTTTTACTCCTCTCAACAGCCCAAACAAGTTTCTAAAAGGATGAGTTTGCAACTACTTTACTTTTGGAGAAAATTCAAAACATTCATTATTCAATAGGGCCCAAACTATCAAAAACCGCTGGTTTTTGATAGTTTGGGCCCTATTGAATAATGAATGTTTTGAATTTTCTCCAAAAGTAAAGTAGTTGCAAACTCATCCTTTTAGAAACTTGTTTGGGCTGTTGAGAGGAGTAGGAAAACATCAAAAATTTCAGTCCTGCATGATTCTACCAAGAAATGTGTGTTCATTCAAACCGCTGGTTTTTGATAGTTTGGGCCCTATTGAATAATGAATGTTTTGAATTTTCTCCAAAAGTAAAGTAGTTGCAAACTCATGCTTTTAGAGACTTGTTTGGGCTCATGAGAGGAGTAGAAAAACATCAAAAATTTCAGTCCTGCATGATTCTACCAAGAAATGTGTGTTCATTGAAACCGCTGGTTTTTGATAGTTTGGGCCCTATTGAATAATGAATGTTTTGAATTTTCTCCAAAAGTAAAGTAGTTGCAAACTCATCCTTTTAGAAACTTGTTTGGGCTGTTGAGAGGAGTAAAAAACCATCAAAAATTTCAATCCTGCATGATTCTACCAAGAAATGTGATTCTTCATTCAAAACGCTGGTTTTTGCTATTGGGCTCTATTGAATAATGAATGTTTTGAATTTTCTCCAAAAGTAAAGTAGTTGCAAACTCATGCTTTTAGAGACTTGTTTGGGCTCATGAGAGGAGTAGAAAAACATCAAAAATTTCAGTCCTGCATGATTCTACCAAGAAATGTGTGTTCATTGAAACCGCTGGTTTTTGATAGTTTCGGCCCTATTGAATAATGAATGTTTTGAATTTTCTCCAAAAGTAAAGTAGTTGCAAACTCATCCTTTTAGAAACTTGTTTGGGCTGTTGAGAGGAGTAAAAAACCATCAAAAATTTCAATTCTGCATGATTTTACCAAGAAATATGATTCTTCATTCAAAACCTGATTTTTGCTATTGGGCTCTATTGAATAGTGAATGTTTTGAATTTTCTCCAAAAGTAAAGTAGTTGCAAACTCATGCTTTTAGAGACTTGTTTGGGCTCATGAGAGGAGTAGAAAAACATCAAAAATTTCAGTCCTGCATGATTCTACCAAGAAATGTGTGTTCTTTCAAACCGCTGGTTTTTGATAGTTTGGGCCCTATTGAATAATGAATGTTTTGAATTTTCTCCAAAAGTAAAGTAGTTGCAAACTCATGCTTTTAGAGACTTGTTTGGGCTCATGAGAGGAGTAGAAAAACATCAAAAATTTCAGTCCTGCATGATTCTACCAAGAAATGTGTGTTCATTGAAACCGCTGGTTTTTGATAGTTTGGGCCCTATTGAATAATGAATGTTTTGAATTTTCTCCAAAAGTAAAGTAGTTGCAAACTCATCCTTTTAGAAACTTGTTTGGGCTGTTGAGAGGAGTAAAAAACCATCAAAAATTTCAATCCTGCATGATTCTACCAAGAAATGTGATTCTTCATTCAAAACGCTGGTTTTTGCTATTGGGCTCTATTGAATAATGAATGTTTTGAATTTTCTCCAAAAGTAAAGTAGTTGCAAACTCATGCTTTTAGAGACTTGTTTGGGCTCATGAGAGGAGTAGAAAAACATCAAAAATTTCAGTCCTGCATGATTCTACCAAGAAATGTGTGTTCATTGAAACCGCTGGTTTTTGATAGTTTGGGCCCTATTGAATAATGAATGTTTTGAATTTTCTCCAAAAGTAAAGTAGTTGCAAACTCATCCTTTTAGAAACTTGTTTGGGCTGTTGAGAGGAGTAAAAAACCATCAAAAATTTCAATCCTGCATGATTCTACCAAGAAATGTGATTCTTCATTCAAAACGCTGGTTTTTGCTATTGGGCTCTATTGAATAATGAATGTTTTGAATTTTCTCCAAAAGTAAAGTAGTTGCAAACTCATGCTTTTAGAGACTTGTTTGGGCTCATGAGAGGAGTAGAAAAACATCAAAAATTTCAGTCCTGCATGATTCTACCAAGAAATGTGTGTTCATTGAAACCGCTGGTTTTTGATAGTTTGGGCCCTATTGAATAATGAATGTTTTGAATTTTCTCCAAAAGTAAAGTAGTTGCAAACTCATCCTTTTAGAAACTTGTTTGGGCTGTTGAGAGGAGTAAAAAACCATCAAAAATTTCAATCCTGCATGATTCTACCAAGAAATGTGATTCTTCATTCAAAACACTGGTTTTTGCTATTGGGCTCTATTGAATAATGAATGTTTTGAATTTTCTCCAAAAGTAAAGTAGTTGCAAACTCATGCTTTTAGAGACTTGTTTGGGCTCATGAGAGGAGTAGAAAAACATCAAAAATTTCAGTCCTGCATGATTCTACCAAGAAATGTGTGTTCATTGAAACCGCTGGTTTTTGATAGTTTCGGCCCTATTGAATAATGAATGTTTTGAATTTTCTCCAAAAGTAAAGTAGTTGCAAACTCATCCTTTTAGAAACTTGTTTGGGCTGTTGAGAGGAGTAAAAAACCATCAAAAATTTCAATCCTGCATGATTTTACCAAGAAATGTGATTCTTCATTCAAAACCTGATTTTTGCTATTGGGCTCTATTGAATAGTGAATGTTTTGAATTTTCTCCAAAAGTAAAGTAGTTGCAAACTCATGCTTTTAGAGACTTGTTTGGGCTCATGAGATGAGTAGAAAAACATCAAAAATTTCAGTCCTGCATGATTCTACCAAGAAATGTGTGTTCATTGAAACCGCTGGTTTTTGATAGTTTGGGCCCTATTGAATATTGAATGTTTTGAATTTTCTCCAAAAGTAAAGTAGTTGCAAACTCATCCTTTTAGAAACTCCTAATCCTTTTCTACTCCTCTCATGAGCCCAAACAAGTCTCTAAAAGCATGAGTTTGCAACTACTTTACTTTTGGAGAAAATTCAAAACATTCATTATTCAATAGAGCCCAATAGCAAAAACCAGCATTTTGAATGAAGAATCACATTTCTTGGTAAAATCATGCAGGATTGAAATTTTTGATGGTTTTTTACTCCTCTCAACAGCCCAAACAAGTTTCTAAAAGGATGAGTTTGCAACTACTTTTGGAGAAAATTCAAAACATTCATTATTCAATAGGGCCCAAACTATCAAAAACCAGCGGTTTCAATGAACACACATTTCTTGGTAGAATCATGCAGGACTGAAATTTTTGATGTTTTTCTACTCCTCTCATGAGCCCAAACTAGTCTCTAAAAGCATGAGTTTGCAACTACTTTACTTTTGGAGAAAATTCAAAACATTCATTATTCAATAGGGCCCAAACTATCAAAAACCAGCGGTTTGAATGAACACACATTTCTTGGTAGAATCATGCAGGACTGAAATTTTTGATGTTTTTCTACTCCTCTCATGAGCCCAAACAAGTCTCTAAAAGCATGAGTTTGCAACTACTTTACTTTTGGAGAAAATTCAAAACATTCACTATTCAATAGAGCCCAATAGCAAAAATCAGGTTTTGAATGAAGAATCACATTTCTTGGTAAAATCATGCAGGATTGAAATTTTTGATGGTTTTTTACTCCTCTCAACAGCCCAAACAAGTTTCTAAAAGGATGAGTTTGCAACTACTTTACTTTTGGAGAAAATTCAAAACATTCATTATTCAATAGGGCCCAAACTATCAAAAACCAGCGGTTTCAATGAACACACATTTCTTGGTAGAATCATGCAGGACTGAAATTTTTGATGTTTTTCTACTCCTCTCAACAGCCCAAACAAGTTTCTAAAAGGATGAGTTTGCAACTACTTTACTTTTGGAGAAAATTCAAAACATTCATTATTCAATAGGGCCCAAACTATCAAAAACCAGCGGTTTCAATGAACACACATTTCTTGGTAGAATCATGCAGGACTGAAATTTTTGATGTTTTTCTACTCCTCTCATGAGCCCAAACAAGTCTCTAAAAGCATGAGTTTGCAACTACTTTACTTTTGGAGAAAATTCAAAACATTCATTATTCAATAGAGCCCAATAGCAAAAACCAGCGTTTTGAATGAAGAATCACATTTCTTGGTAGAATCATGCAGGATTGAAATTTTTGATGGTTTTTTACTCCTCTCAACAGCCCAAACAAGTTTCTAAAAGGATGAGTTTGCAACTACTTTACTTTTGGAGAAAATTCAAAACATTCATTATTCAATAGGGCCCAAACTATCAAAAACCGCTGGTTTTTGATAGTTTGGGCCCTATTGAATAATGAATGTTTTGAATTTTCTCCAAAAGTAAAGTAGTTGCAAACTCATCCTTTTAGAAACTTGTTTGGGCTGTTGAGAGGAGTAGGAAAACATCAAAAATTTCAGTCCTGCATGATTCTACCAAGAAATGTGTGTTCATTCAAACCGCTGGTTTTTGATAGTTTGGGCCCTATTGAATAATGAATGTTTTGAATTTTCTCCAAAAGTAAAGTAGTTGCAAACTCATGCTTTTAGAGACTTGTTTGGGCTCATGAGAGGAGTAGAAAAACATCAAAAATTTCAGTCCTGCATGATTCTACCAAGAAATGTGTGTTCATTGAAACCGCTGGTTTTTGATAGTTTGGGCCCTATTGAATAATGAATGTTTTGAATTTTCTCCAAAAGTAAAGTAGTTGCAAACTCATCCTTTTAGAAACTTGTTTGGGCTGTTGAGAGGAGTAAAAAACCATCAAAAATTTCAATCCTGCATGATTCTACCAAGAAATGTGATTCTTCATTCAAAACGCTGGTTTTTGCTATTGGGCTCTATTGAATAATGAATGTTTTGAATTTTCTCCAAAAGTAAAGTAGTTGCAAACTCATGCTTTTAGAGACTTGTTTGGGCTCATGAGAGGAGTAGAAAAACATCAAAAATTTCAGTCCTGCATGATTCTACCAAGAAATGTGTGTTCATTGAAACCGCTGGTTTTTGATAGTTTGGGCCCTATTGAATAATGAATGTTTTGAATTTTCTCCAAAAGTAAAGTAGTTGCAAACTCATCCTTTTAGAAACTTGTTTGGGCTGTTGAGAGGAGTAAAAAACCATCAAAAATTTCAATTCTGCATGATTTTACCAAGAAATATGATTCTTCATTCAAAACCTGATTTTTGCTATTGGGCTCTATTGAATAGTGAATGTTTTGAATTTTCTCCAAAAGTAAAGTAGTTGCAAACTCATGCTTTTAGAGACTTGTTTGGGCTCATGAGAGGAGTAGAAAAACATCAAAAATTTCAGTCCTGCATGATTCTACCAAGAAATGTGTGTTCTTTCAAACCGCTGGTTTTTGATAGTTTGGGCCCTATTGAATAATGAATGTTTTGAATTTTCTCCAAAAGTAAAGTAGTTGCAAACTCATGCTTTTAGAGACTTGTTTGGGCTCATGAGAGGAGTAGAAAAACATCAAAAATTTCAGTCCTGCATGATTCTACCAAGAAATGTGTGTTCATTGAAACCGCTGGTTTTTGATAGTTTGGGCCCTATTGAATAATGAATGTTTTGAATTTTCTCCAAAAGTAAAGTAGTTGCAAACTCATCCTTTTAGAAACTTGTTTGGGCTGTTGAGAGGAGTAAAAAACCATCAAAAATTTCAATCCTGCATGATTCTACCAAGAAATGTGATTCTTCATTCAAAACGCTGGTTTTTGCTATTGGGCTCTATTGAATAATGAATGTTTTGAATTTTCTCCAAAAGTAAAGTAGTTGCAAACTCATGCTTTTAGAGACTTGTTTGGGCTCATGAGAGGAGTAGAAAAACATCAAAAATTTCAGTCCTGCATGATTCTACCAAGAAATGTGTGTTCATTGAAACCGCTGGTTTTTGATAGTTTGGGCCCTATTGAATAATGAATGTTTTGAATTTTCTCCAAAAGTAAAGTAGTTGCAAACTCATCCTTTTAGAAACTTGTTTGGGCTGTTGAGAGGAGTAAAAAACCATCAAAAATTTCAATCCTGCATGATTCTACCAAGAAATGTGATTCTTCATTCAAAACGCTGGTTTTTGCTATTGGGCTCTATTGAATAATGAATGTTTTGAATTTTCTCCAAAAGTAAAGTAGTTGCAAACTCATGCTTTTAGAGACTTGTTTGGGCTCATGAGAGGAGTAGAAAAACATCAAAAATTTCAGTCCTGCATGATTCTACCAAGAAATGTGTGTTCATTGAAACCGCTGGTTTTTGATAGTTTGGGCCCTATTGAATAATGAATGTTTTGAATTTTCTCCAAAAGTAAAGTAGTTGCAAACTCATCCTTTTAGAAACTTGTTTGGGCTGTTGAGAGGAGTAAAAAACCATCAAAAATTTCAATCCTGCATGATTCTACCAAGAAATGTGATTCTTCATTCAAAACACTGGTTTTTGCTATTGGGCTCTATTGAATAATGAATGTTTTGAATTTTCTCCAAAAGTAAAGTAGTTGCAAACTCATGCTTTTAGAGACTTGTTTGGGCTCATGAGAGGAGTAGAAAAACATCAAAAATTTCAGTCCTGCATGATTCTACCAAGAAATGTGTGTTCATTGAAACCGCTGGTTTTTGATAGTTTCGGCCCTATTGAATAATGAATGTTTTGAATTTTCTCCAAAAGTAAAGTAGTTGCAAACTCATCCTTTTAGAAACTTGTTTGGGCTGTTGAGAGGAGTAAAAAACCATCAAAAATTTCAATCCTGCATGATTTTACCAAGAAATGTGATTCTTCATTCAAAACCTGATTTTTGCTATTGGGCTCTATTGAATAGTGAATGTTTTGAATTTTCTCCAAAAGTAAAGTAGTTGCAAACTCATGCTTTTAGAGACTTGTTTGGGCTCATGAGAGGAGTAGAAAAACATCAAAAATTTCAGTCCTGCATGATTCTACCAAGAAATGTGTGTTCATTGAAACCGCTGGTTTTTGATAGTTTGGGCCCTATTGAATAATGAATGTTTTGAATTTTCTCCAAAAGTAAAGTAGTTGCAAACTCATCCTTTTAGAAACTCCTAATCCTTTTCTACTCCTCTCATGAGCCCAAACAAGTCTCTAAAAGCATGAGTTTGCAACTACTTTACTTTTGGAGAAAATTCAAAACATTCATTATTCAATAGAGCCCAATAGCAAAAACCAGCGTTTTGAATGAAGAATCACATTTCTTGGTAAAATCATGCAGGATTGAAATTTTTGATGGTTTTTTACTCCTCTCAACAGCCCAAACAAGTTTCTAAAAGGATGAGTTTGCAACTACTTTTGGAGAAAATTCAAAACATTCATTATTCAATAGGGCCCAAACTATCAAAAACCAGCGGTTTCAATGAACACACATTTCTTGGTAGAATCATGCAGGACTGAAATTTTTGATGTTTTTCTACTCCTCTCATGAGCCCAAACTAGTCTCTAAAAGCATGAGTTTGCAACTACTTTACTTTTGGAGAAAATTCAAAACATTCATTATTCAATAGGGCCCAAACTATCAAAAACCAGCGGTTTGAATGAACACACATTTCTTGGTAGAATCATGCAGGACTGAAATTTTTGATGTTTTTCTACTCCTCTCATGAGCCCAAACAAGTCTCTAAAAGCATGAGTTTGCAACTACTTTACTTTTGGAGAAAATTCAAAACATTCACTATTCAATAGAGCCCAATAGCAAAAATCAGGTTTTGAATGAAGAATCACATTTCTTGGTAAAATCATGCAGGATTGAAATTTTTGATGGTTTTTTACTCCTCTCAACAGCCCAAACAAGTTTCTAAAAGGATGAGTTTGCAACTACTTTACTTTTGGAGAAAATTCAAAACATTCATTATTCAATAGGGCCCAAACTATCAAAAACCAGCGGTTTCAATGAACACACATTTCTTGGTAGAATCATGCAGGACTGAAATTTTTGATGTTTTTCTACTCCTCTCAACAGCCCAAACAAGTTTCTAAAAGGATGAGTTTGCAACTACTTTACTTTTGGAGAAAATTCAAAACATTCATTATTCAATAGGGCCCAAACTATCAAAAACCAGCGGTTTCAATGAACACACATTTCTTGGTAGAATCATGCAGGACTGAAATTTTTGATGTTTTTCTACTCCTCTCATGAGCCCAAACAAGTCTCTAAAAGCATGAGTTTGCAACTACTTTACTTTTGGAGAAAATTCAAAACATTCATTATTCAATAGAGCCCAATAGCAAAAACCAGCGTTTTGAATGAAGAATCACATTTCTTGGTAGAATCATGCAGGATTGAAATTTTTGATGGTTTTTTACTCCTCTCAACAGCCCAAACAAGTTTCTAAAAGGATGAGTTTGCAACTACTTTACTTTTGGAGAAAATTCAAAACATTCATTATTCAATAGGGCCCAAACTATCAAAAACCAGCGGTTTCAATGAACACACATTTCTTGGTAGAATCATACAGGACTGAAATTTTTGATGTTTTTCTACTCCTCTCATGAGCCCAAACAAGTCTCTAAAAGCATGAGTTTGCAACTACTTTACTTTTGGAGAAAATTCAAAACATTCATTATTCAATAGGGCCCAAACTATCAAAAACCAGCGGTTTCAATGAACACACATTTCTTGGTAGAATCATGCAGGACTGAAATTTTTGATGTTTTTCTACTCCTCTCATGAGCCCAAACAAGTCTCTAAAAGCATGAGTTTGCAACTACTTTACTTTTGGAGAAAATTCAAAACATTCATTATTCAATAGAGCCCAATAGCAAAAACCAGCGTTTTGAATGAAGAATCACATTTCTTGGTAGAATCATGCAGGATTGAAATTTTTGATGGTTTTTTACTCCTCTCAACAGCCCAAACAAGTTTCTAAAAGGATGAGTTTGCAACTACTTTACTTTTGGAGAAAATTCAAAACATTCATTATTCAATAGGGCCCAAACTATCAAAAAACAGCCGTTTCAATGAACACACATGTTTTGGTAGAATCATGCAGGACTGAAATTTTTGATGTTTTTCTACTCATCTCATGAGCCCAAACAAGTCTCTAAAAGCATGAGTTTGCAACTACTTTACTTTTGGAGAAAATTCAAAACATTCACTATTCAATAGAGCCCAATAGCAAAAATCAGGTTTTGAATGAAGAATCACATTTCTTGGTAAAATCATGCAGGATTGAAATTTTTGATGGTTTTTTACTCCTCTCAACAGCCCAAACAAGTTTCTAAAAGGATGAGTTTGCAACTACTTTACTTTTGGAGAAAATTCAAAACATTCATTATTCAATAGGGCCCAAACTATCAAAAACCAGCGGTTTCAATGAACACACATTTCTTGGTAGAATCATGCAGGACTGAAATTTTTGATGTTTTTCTACTCCTCTCATGAGCCCAAACTAGTCTCTAAAAGCATGAGTTTGCAACTACTTTACTTTTGGAGAAAATTCAAAACATTCACTATTCAATAGAGCCCAATAGCAAAAATCAGGTTTTGAATGAAGAATCACATTTCTTGGTAAAATCATGCAGGATTGAAATTTTTGATGGTTTTTTACTCCTCTCAACAGCCCAAACAAGTTTCTAAAAGGATGAGTTTGCAACTACTTTACTTTTGGAGAAAATTCAAAACATTCATTATTCAATAGGGCCCAAACTATCAAAAACCAGCGGTTTCAATGAACACACATTTCTTGGTAGAATCATGCAGGACTGAAATTTTTGATGTTTTTCTACTCCTCTCATGAGCCCAAACAAGTCTCTAAAAGCATGAGTTTGCAACTACTTTACTTTTGGAGAAAATTCAAAACATTCATTATTCAATAGAGCCCAATAGCAAAAACCAGCGTTTTGAATGAAGAATCACATTTCTTGGTAGAATCATGCAGGATTGAAATTTTTGATGGTTTTTTACTCCTCTCAACAGCCCAAACAAGTTTCTAAAAGGATGAGTTTGCAACTACTTTACTTTTGGAGAAAATTCAAAACATTCATTATTCAATAGGGCCCAAACTATCAAAAACCAGCGGTTTCAATGAACACACATTTCTTGGTAGAATCATGCAGGACTGAAATTTTTGATGTTTTTCTACTCCTCTCATGAGCCCAAACAAGTCTCTAAAAGCATGAGTTTGCAACTACTTTACTTTTGGAGAAAATTCAAAACATTCATTATTCAATAGGGCCCAAACTATCAAAAACCAGCGGTTTGAATGAACACACATTTCTTGGTAGAATCATGCAGGACTGAAATTTTTGATGTTTTTCTACTCCTCTCATGAGCCCAAACAAGTCTCTAAAAGCATGAGTTTGCAACTACTTTACTTTTGGAGAAAATTCAAAACATTCATTATTCAATAGAGCCCAATAGCAAAAACCAGCGTTTTGAATGAAGAATCACATTTCTTGGTAGAATCATGCAGGATTGAAATTTTTGATGGTTTTTTACTCCTCTCAACAGCCCAAACAAGTTTCTAAAAGGATGAGTTTGCAACTACTTTACTTTTGGAGAAAATTCAAAACATTCATTATTCAATAGGGCCCAAACTATCAAAAACCAGCGGTTTCAATGAACACACATTTCTTGGTAGAATCATGCAGGACTGAAATTTTTGATGTTTTTCTACTCCTCTCATGAGCCCAAACTAGTCTCTAAAAGCATGAGTTTGCAACTACTTTACTTTTGGAGAAAATTCAAAACATTCACTATTCAATAGAGCCCAATAGCAAAAATCAGGTTTTGAATGAAGAATCACATTTCTTGGTAAAATCATGCAGGATTGAAATTTTTGATGGTTTTTTACTCCTCTCAACAGCCCAAACAATTTTCTAAAAGGATGAGTTTGCAACTACTTTACTTTTGGAGAAAATTCAAAACATTCATTATTCAATAGGGCCCAAACTATCAAAAACCAGCGGTTTCAATGAACACACATTTCTTGGTAGAATCATGCAGGACTGAAATTTTTGATGTTTTTCTACTCCTCTCATGAGCCCAAACAAGTCTCTAAAAGCATGAGTTTGCAACTACTTTACTTTTGGAGAAAATTCAAAACATTCATTATTCAATAGAGCCCAATAGCAAAAACCAGCGTTTTGAATGAAGAATCACATTTCTTGGTAGAATCATGCAGGATTGAAATTTTTGATGGTTTTTTACTCCTCTCAACAGCCCAAACAAGTTTCTAAAAGGATGAGTTTGCAACTACTTTACTTTTGGAGAAAATTCAAAACATTCATTATTCAATAGGGCCCAAACTATCAAAAACCAGCGGTTTCAATGAACACACATTTCTTGGTAGAATCATGCAGGACTGAAATTTTTGATGTTTTTCTACTCCTCTCATGAGCCCAAACAAGTCTCTAAAAGCATGAGTTTGCAACTACTTTACTTTTGGAGAAAATTCAAAACATTCATTATTCAATAGGGCCCAAACTATCAAAAACCAGCGGTTTGAATGAACACACATTTCTTGGTAGAATCATGCAGGACTGAAATTTTTGATGTTTTTCTACTCCTCTCATGAGCCCAAACAAGTCTCTAAAAGCATGAGTTTGCAACTACTTTACTTTTGGAGAAAATTCAAAACATTCATTATTCAATAGAGCCCAATAGCAAAAACCAGCGTTTTGAATGAAGAATCACATTTCTTGGTAGAATCATGCAGGATTGAAATTTTTGATGGTTTTTTACTCCTCTCAACAGCCCAAACAAGTTTCTAAAAGGATGAGTTTGCAACTACTTTACTTTTGGAGAAAATTCAAAACATTCATTATTCAATAGGGCCCAAACTATCAAAAACCAGCCGTTTCAATGAACACACATGTCTTGGTAGAATCATGCAGGACTGAAATTTTTGATGTTTTTCTACTCATCTCATGAGCCCAAACAAGTCTCTAAAAGCATGAGTTTGCAACTACTTTACTTTTGGAGAAAATTCAAAACATTCACTATTCAATAGAGCCCAATAGCAAAAATCAGGTTTTGAATGAAGAATCACATTTCTTGGTAAAATCATGCAGGATTGAAATTTTTGATGGTTTTTTACTCCTCTCAACAGCCCAAACAAGTTTCTAAAAGGATGAGTTTGCAACTACTTTACTTTTGGAGAAAATTCAAAACATTCATTATTCAATAGGGCCCAAACTATCAAAAACCAGCGGTTTCAATGAACACACATTTCTTGGTAGAATCATGCAGGACTGAAATTTTTGATGTTTTTCTACTCCTCTCATGGGCCCAAACTAGTCTCTAAAAGCATGAGTTTGCAACTACTTTACTTTTGGAGAAAATTCAAAACATTCACTATTCAATAGAGCCCAATAGCAAAAATCAGGTTTTGAATGAAGAATCACATTTCTTGGTAAAATCATGCAGGATTGAAATTTTTGATGGTTTTTTACTCCTCTCAACAGCCCAAACAAGTTTCTAAAAGGATGAGTTTGCAACTACTTTACTTTTGGAGAAAATTCAAAACATTCATTATTCAATAGGGCCCAAACTATCAAAAACCAGCGGTTTCAATGAACACACATTTCTTGGTAGAATCATGCAGGACTGAAATTTTTGATGTTTTTCTACTCCTCTCATGGGCCCAAACTAGTCTCTAAAAGCATGAGTTTGCAACTACTTTACTTTTGGAGAAAATTCAAAACATTCACTATTCAATAGAGCCCAATAGCAAAAATCAGGTTTTGAATGAAGAATCACATTTCTTGGTAAAATCATGCAGGATTGAAATTTTTGATGGTTTTTTACTCCTCTCAACAGCCCAAACAAGTTTCTAAAAGGATGAGTTTGCAACTACTTTACTTTTGGAGAAAATTCAAAACATTCATTATTCAATAGGGCCCAAACTATCAAAAACCAGCGGTTTCAATGAACACACATTTCTTGGTAGAATCATGCAGGACTGAAATTTTTGATGTTTTTCTACTCCTCTCATGAGCCCAAACAAGTCTCTAAAAGCATGAGTTTGCAACTACTTTACTTTTGGAGAAAATTCAAAACATTCATTATTCAATAGAGCCCAATAGCAAAAACCAGCGTTTTGAATGAAGAATCACATTTCTTGGTAGAATCATGCAGGATTGAAATTTTTGATGGTTTTTTACTCCTCTCAACAGCCCAAACAAGTTTCTAAAAGGATGAGTTTGCAACTACTTTACTTTTGGAGAAAATTCAAAACATTCATTATTCAATAGGGCCCAAACTATCAAAAACCAGCGGTTTCAATGAACACACATTTCTTGGTAGAATCATGCAGGACTGAAATTTTTGATGTTTTTCTACTCCTCTCATGAGCCCAAACAGGTCTCTAAAAGCATGAGTTTGCAACTACTTTACTTTTGGAGAAAATTCAAAACATTCATTATTCAATAGGGCCCAAACTATCAAAAACCAGCGGTTTGAATGAACACACATTTCTTGGTAGAATCATGCAGGACTGAAATTTTTGATGTTTTTCTACTCCTCTCATGAGCCCAAACAAGTCTCTAAAAGCATGAGTTTGCAACTACTTTACTTTTGGAGAAAATTCAAAACATTCACTATTCAATAGAGCCCAATAGCAAAAATCAGGTTTTGAATGAAGAATCACATTTCTTGGTAAAATCATGCAGGATTGAAATTTTTGATGGTTTTTTACTCCTCTCAACAGCCCAAACAAGTTTCTAAAAGGATGAGTTTGCAACTACTTTACTTTTGGAGAAAATTCAAAACATTCATTATTCAATAGGGCCCAAACTATCAAAAACCAGCGGTTTCAATGAACACACATTTCTTGGTAGAATCATGCAGGACTGAAATTTTTGATGTTTTTCTACTCCTCTTATGAGCCCAAACAAGTCTCTAAAAGCATGAGTTTGCAACTACTTTACTTTTGGAGAAAATTCAAAACATTCATTATTCAATAGAGCCCAATAGCAAAAACCAGCGTTTTGAATGAAGAATCACATTTCTTGGTAGAATCATGCAGGATTGAAATTTTTGATGGTTTTTTACTCCTCTCAACAGCCCAAACAAGTTTCTAAAAGGATGAGTTTGCAACTACTTTACTTTTGGAGAAAATTCAAAACATTCATTATTCAATAGGGCCCAAACTATCAAAAACCAGCGGTTTCAATGAACACACATTTCTTGGTAGAATCATGCAGGACTGAAATTTTTGATGTTTTTCTACTCCTCTCATGAGCCCAAACAGGTCTCTAAAAGCATGAGTTTGCAACTACTTTACTTTTGGAGAAAATTCAAAACATTCATTATTCAATAGGGCCCAAACTATCAAAAACCAGCGGTTTGAATGAACACACATTTCTTGGTAGAATCATGCAGGACTGAAATTTTTGATGTTTTTCTACTCCTCTCATGAGCCCAAACAAGTCTCTAAAAGCATGAGTTTGCAACTACTTTACTTTTGGAGAAAATTCAAAACATTCACTATTCAATAGAGCCCAATAGCAAAAATCAGGTTTTGAATGAAGAATCACATTTCTTGGTAAAATCATGCAGGATTGAAATTTTTGATGGTTTTTTACTCCTCTCAACAGCCCAAACAAGTTTCTAAAAGGATGAGTTTGCAACTACTTTACTTTTGGAGAAAATTCAAAACATTCATTATTCAATAGGGCCCAAACTATCAAAAACCAGCGGTTTCAATGAACACACATTTCTTGGTAGAATCATGCAGGACTGAAATTTTTGATGTTTTTCTACTCCTCTCATGAGCCCAAACAAGTCTCTAAAAGCATGAGTTTGCAACTACTTTACTTTTGGAGAAAATTCAAAACATTCATTATTCAATAGAGCCCAATAGCAAAAACCAGCGTTTTGAATGAAGAATCACATTTCTTGGTAGAATCATGCAGGATTGAAATTTTTGATGGTTTTTTACTCCTCTCAACAGCCCAAACAAGTTTCTAAAAGGATGAGTTTGCAACTACTTTACTTTTGGAGAAAATTCAAAACATTCATTATTCAATAGGGCCCAAACTATCAAAAACCAGCGGTTTCAATGAACACACATTTCTTGGTAGAATCATGCAGGACTGAAATTTTTGATGTTTTTCTACTCCTCTCATGAGCCCAAACAAGTCTCTAAAAGCATGAGTTTGCAACTACTTTACTTTTGGAGAAAATTCAAAACATTCATTATTCAATAGGGCCCAAACTATCAAAAACCAGCGGTTTGAATGAACACACATTTCTTGGTAGAATCATGCAGGACTGAAATTTTTGATGTTTTTCTACTCCTCTCAACAGCCCAAACAAGTTTCTAAAAGGATGAGTTTGCAACTACTTTACTTTTGGAGAAAATTCAAAACATTCATTATTCAATAGGGCCCAAACTATCAAAAACCAGCGGTTTCAATGAACACACATTTCTTGGTAGAATCATGCAGGACTGAAATTTTTGATGTTTTTCTACTCCTCTCATGAGCCCAAACAAGTCTCTAAAAGCATGAGTTTGCAACTACTTTACTTTTGGAGAAAATTCAAAACATTCATTATTCAATAGGGCCCAAACTATCAAAAACCAGCGGTTTGAATGAACACACATTTCTTGGTAGAATCATGCAGGACTGAAATTTTTGATGTTTTTCTACTCCTCTCATGAGCCCAAACAAGTCTCTAAAAGCATGAGTTTGCAACTACTTTACTTTTGGAGAAAATTCAAAATATTCACTATTCAATAGAGCCCAATAGCAAAAATCAGGTTTTGAATGAAGAATCACATTTCTTGGTAAAATCATGCAGGATTGAAATTTTTGATGGTTTTTTACTCCTCTCAACAGCCCAAACAAGTTTCTAAAAGGATGAGTTTGCAACTACTTTACTTTTGGAGAAAATTCAAAACATTCATTATTCAATAGGGCCCAAACTATCAAAAACCTGCGGTTTCAATGAACACACATTTCTTGGTAGAATCATGCAGGACTGAAATTTTTGATGTTTTTCTACTCCTCTCATGAGCCCAAACAAGTCTCTAAAAGCATGAGTTTGCAACTACTTTACTTTTGGAGAAAATTCAAAACATTCATTATTCAATAGAGCCCAATAGCAAAAACCAGCGTTTTGAATGAAGAATCACATTTCTTGGTAGAATCATGCAGGATTGAAATTTTTGATGGTTTTTTACTCCTCTCAACAGCCCAAACAAGTTTCTAAAAGGATGAGTTTGCAACTACTTTACTTTTGGAGAAAATTCAAAACATTCATTATTCAATAGGGCCCAAACTATCAAAAACCAGCGGTTTCAATGAACACACATTTCTTGGTAGAATCATGCAGGACTGAAATTTTTGATGTTTTTCTACTCCTCTCATGAGCCCAAACAAGTCTCTAAAAGCATGAGTTTGCAACTACTTTACTTTTGGAGAAAATTCAAAACATTCATTATTCAATAGGGTCCAAACTATCAAAAACCAGCGGTTTGAATGAACACACATTTCTTGGTAGAATCATGCAGGACTGAAATTTTTGATGTTTTTCTACTCCTCTCAACAGCCCAAACAAGTTTCTAAAAGGATGAGTTTGCAACTACTTTACTTTTGGAGAAAATTCAAAACATTCATTATTCAATAGGGCCCAAACTATCAAAAACCAGCGGTTTCAATGAACACACATTTCTTGGTAGAATCATGCAGGACTGAAATTTTTGATGTTTTTCTACTCCTCTCATGAGCCCAAACAAGTCTCTAAAAGCATGAGTTTGCAACTACTTTACTTTTGGAGAAAATTCAAAACATTCATTATTCAATAGAGCCCAATAGCAAAAACCAGCGTTTTGAATGAAGAATCACATTTCTTGGTAGAATCATGCAGGATTGAAATTTTTGATGGTTTTTTACTCCTCTCAACAGCCCAAACAAGTTTCTAAAAGGATGAGTTTGCAACTACTTTACTTTTGGAGAAAATTCAAAACATTCATTATTCAATAGGGCCCAAACTATCAAAAACCAGCGGTTTCAATGAACACACATTTCTTGGTAGAATCATACAGGACTGAAATTTTTGATGTTTTTCTACTCCTCTCATGAGCCCAAACAAGTCTCTAAAAGCATGAGTTTGCAACTACTTTACTTTTGGAGAAAATTCAAAACATTCATTATTCAATAGGGCCCAAACTATCAAAAACCAGCGGTTTCAATGAACACACATTTCTTGGTAGAATCATGCAGGACTGAAATTTTTGATGTTTTTCTACTCCTCTCATGAGCCCAAACAAGTCTCTAAAAGCATGAGTTTGCAACTACTTTACTTTTGGAGAAAATTCAAAACATTCATTATTCAATAGAGCCCAATAGCAAAAACCAGCGTTTTGAATGAAGAATCACATTTCTTGGTAGAATCATGCAGGATTGAAATTTTTGATGGTTTTTTACTCCTCTCAACAGCCCAAACAAGTTTCTAAAAGGATGAGTTTGCAACTACTTTACTTTTGGAGAAAATTCAAAACATTCATTATTCAATAGGGCCCAAACTATCAAAAACCAGCCGTTTCAATGAACACACATGTTTTGGTAGAATCATGCAGGACTGAAATTTTTGATGTTTTTCTACTCATCTCATGAGCCCAAACAAGTCTCTAAAAGCATGAGTTTGCAACTACTTTACTTTTGGAGAAAATTCAAAACATTCACTATTCAATAGAGCCCAATAGCAAAAATCAGGTTTTGAATGAAGAATCACATTTCTTGGTAAAATCATGCAGGATTGAAATTTTTGATGGTTTTTTACTCCTCTCAACAGCCCAAACAAGTTTCTAAAAGGATGAGTTTGCAACTACTTTACTTTTGGAGAAAATTCAAAACATTCATTATTCAATAGGGCCCAAACTATCAAAAACCAGCGGTTTCAATGAACACACATTTCTTGGTAGAATCATGCAGGACTGACATTTTTGATGTTTTTCTACTCCTCTCATGAGCCCAAACAAGTCTCTAAAAGCATGAGTTTGCAACTACTTTACTTTTGGAGAAAATTCAAGGGGGCGTGGCTTGCAGGGGAGCAGAGCAGTCGTGTTTTCGGGAGCTCCTGCTCTTCCCTAACTTAAGCTAAAAGAAGATTGCCTATTTGTGGAGTAATTGGACTGCAAATCAAAGGGAACATGCCTGGACGAAGATATAAGAAGAAAAAAGCGGCCCCATGGGAGAAAAAACACTTGGCAGGACTAAGAGGCTCCGGTGAGGCACCCGACCTAGGCCTTCCTCATGCTGAAGGTAAACAACACAGGCCGCCACAATATTCTAATCAGCGGCGGGGTGGAGGAGGGGAGGAATGCCCACGTGGAGTCCTGACAGCATGCAGAACGACAGCGGTGAATTCCCTTGCATCTGGCGCGGTCCCTGCTTCAGTTGATCGGAGCGGGGGGCCCGCGGGGAGAGCTGCGGCTGTGCAGTTGCGGGGAAGCAGCGGCAGTGAAGCTTGTGAAGCGGTCCCTGCTTTGACTGATGAGAGAGGGGAGACCGACGTGAGAGCCGTGGCTGTGCAGCTGCGGGGAAGTAGCGGCAGTGGAGCTCCTGCAGCGCTGCGGTGTGGAGATCCTGCAGCGGTGAGTTCCCCTACTTGTGGAGCAGTCTCTGCTTCGGCTGCCGGGAGCGGGAGGATCAGGATGAAAGCCGCGGCTGTGCAGTTGCGGGGAAGCAGCGGCGGTGAAGCTTGTGGAGCGGTCCCTGCTTTAACTTATGAGAGAGGAGAGACCGACGTGAGAGCCGTGGCTGTGCAGCTGCAGGCGCCGCGGTGTGGAGCTGCATATACATCATCTTTGGGCCTGCAAAGAAGAACTCCAGATCCATTGGGAGTTTACACAGGAACCAAATCTTCGGCGGTGGATTCTTTTGTTCTGGCTTCAGTTGAGAGGTGCGGGGGAGCCGCGGCTAAGCCGCTACAGAAGAACATCAAAGAGAAATCTCCTGCAACACCGCCTTATGAACCGGCCGGTTCACCCTTTGTTACTGAGCATATGAAACCATCAGGAGACCAAACAGTGAGTGGGGTGTTGGCGGAGGAGCCCCCTGGGCTTAGTGCGGTCCCAGCTGCAGTTGTTAAAAGCCCGGGAAATTCAGTTGGAGTCATGGCCGTGCACCTGGGGGAGTATGGTTGTGGGGAAACCTCTGCATTGCCGCTGCATAAATATGCCGAAGGTTCATCTTTAATTACTTCTACTGCAACTTTAATAACCTCTAACGCATATCCCAACAGTGTTTTGCGATGCGATGCAGTGGAATTTATTCCGGCACATCCGTTTAACCAGCAATTAAATGGGGAGACAAATATAAAGCCACTACTGCATTGTGGGGGGGTCCCATCCCCCTCTGAGCTAGGTGATAGTGTGGAGCCTCAAAATGATATTAATAAGGGTCCACAAAAAAATGGATCTTTGCATTCGCCAAAAAAGGGGTTGGAGCAACCAGTTTCTGTTTCCACCAAACAATCACTGGCTGATTTCTGTTATAAGCTTTTTGCAGACATTAATAAAAAAACGGATGAGGACATTAGATCTAGACTCAACAATTCTGGAATTAAAGACCTGTCTCCTTCTCCTCCTCCTCTTCCTACTACTAACGCAGATTTAAACCATAACGAATCAGATATATCGTCTGATGGCGGGGAGGAGTCAGAAAGTGTTTGCTCTGATGGATCTCTTGAGGAGGTGGTCTCTACTATAAGCTCAGAAAGTGACTTGATTGATAGTAGTGTTATGGATGAGGCATTTTCAACATGTTCTTTTAATTCGGAGAGTTCTGTCGGCCATGGGGACTCTGGAGACGAGCAGATTTCTAACGAAGATAAACCTACTATAGCTAAAAAGAATAATGATGCTGATACTGAGGAGACATCTCTTGATTTATTGTCGCTGGACAATATAATGGTTTCTGGGGAGTATCCCGCTGACGATTTTCTGGTTAAATTATGCAAAGCTTTCTTGACCTCATTGAATGGCCTGGGAGTTGTCGGTGGGGGAGACTCGGGAACTGACAAAGTTAAAGCAATAGGAAACTTGATTAAGCAACTCATGAAGGACATATTATTGATAGTAGTCAGCGATAATATAATAAAACCTAACTCCACACCTGACATTTCTCTTCAAAGTGCAGAATCTACTTCTAAAAAATTTGAATTCTCGTCTTCTGAAAAAGCTTCAGATTTTCATGAACTCTCGGACTCTGTGAAAAAAATACAGAATGATATTGCCTCTTTTAGATGCTGCTTGTCCAATTTTGAGGATTTAAAGAGAAAGAATAATATAAAAATCAGAGGCATTCCTGAGTCAATCCAACCATCCCGACTTAAGGAGTACGTCTCTTCAATGGTGTCTTATTTAGTTCCGGAAACTAAAGGGAAAAACCTTATTGAGAAAATATTTAGGATTAGAAGACCTTCTTCTTTGCCACCTGATCTAGCCAGTGATGTCATCGTTTCATTTTATCCTAATTGGGTGAGCAATACCCTCCTTGGCGTATCCAGAGATTCAAACTTCCTCTCGTCACCTTACAGTAACTTAACTTTCTTCAAAGATCTATCCAGATTCACTATACAAAAACGCAGATCATTTTTCCAGACAACAACTTGGCTTCGAAATGCTCATATTAGTTATAATTGGACCCAATCATCAACATTACTTGTGAATTTTGCTTCCAAGTTGGTTCACATTCGATCTCCGGAGGAGGGTTTGGACTTCCTTAAAAATACCGGACTGATCCCTATTGTCTCTCCTTCTAATACTCTTTGTCCATCTGCACAGGACCTCCGTTTCCATCATACTTGAACTTTGGACTCCCTTGGATCTTCTCTATTGTGGACTGTCAGGGTTTGTTTCTCCTTATTTTGATTTGCAACTGAAATAACTTCAAGATTTGTGGTTGCTTGCTCCACTAAGATAATCTGAGAATAAAAAAAGCCGAACTTTCCTCCTCCTATTGGTCTTTGGGTACTGGATACTCGGACCAACGCGACAAGTTTGCATATAACATTTGAGTTACTTAAATTTATTTTTTTGTGTACTAGTATATGTATGCTTGTCCTCATACAATAGGAGTTTATTCACTCCTAAAACACTACAAAGAAACATACTGTTAGTCTTTGTCTTGGCTCTTCTTTATGGGGTTTTTCAATCCCCACTATATCGAAGAGACAAGACACTTTAGTATAGTTTATTTCCTTCCTTTCTTCCTTCTGTTCTACCCTTTGTACGTCTCAATAAAGCAACTTAAAACTTACTCCGAACCCCTTACCCTTCCTTTCCCTTTGCCTTATTGTAATATCTACACTTAAACATCAATGTTAAACTATTGCTGTTATCTTGAAAACTTAATAAAGTTCTTTGAAAATGGAGAAAATTCAAAACATTCATTATTCAATAGAGCCCAATAGCAAAAACCAGCGTTTTGAATGAAGAATCACATTTCTTGGTAGAATCATGCAGGATTGAAATTTTTGATGGTTTTTTACTCCTCTCAACAGCCCAAACAAGATTCTAAAAGGATGAGTTTGCAACTACTTTACTTTTGGAGAAAATTCAAAACATTCATTATTCAATAGGGCCCAAACTAACAAAAACCAGCGGTTTCAATGAACACACATTTCTTGGTAGAATCATGCAGGACTGAAATTTTTGATGTTTTTCTACTCCTCTCATGAGCCCAAACAAGTCTCTAAAAGCATGAGTTTGCAACTACTTTACTTTTGGAGAAAATTCAAAACATTCATTATTCAATAGGGCCCAAACTATCAAAAACCAGCGGTTTGAATGAACACACATTTCTTGGTAGAATCATGCAGGAATGAAATTTTTGATGTTTTTCTACTCCTCTCAACAGCCCAAACAAGTTTCTAAAAGGATGAGTTTGCAACTACTTTACTTTTGGAGAAAATTCAAAACATTCATTATTCAATAGGGCCCAAACTATCAAAAACCAGCGGTTTCAATGAACACACATTTCTTGGTAGAATCATGCAGGACTGAAATTTTTGATGTTTTTCTACTCCTCTCATGAGCCCAAACAAGTCTCTAAAAGCATGAGTTTGCAACTACTTTACTTTTGGAGAAAATTCAAAACATTCATTATTCAATAGAGCCCAATATCAAAAACCAGCGTTTTGAATGAAGAATCACATTTCTTGGTAGAATCATGCAGGATTGAAATTTTTGATGGTTTTTTACTCCTCTCAACAGCCCAAACAAGTTTCTAAAAGGATGAGTTTGCAACTACTTTACTTTTGGAGAAAATTCAAAACATTCATTATTCAATAGGGCCCAAACTATCAAAAACCAGCGGTTTCAATGAACACACATTTCTTGGTAGAATCATACAGGACTGAAATTTTTGATGTTTTTCTACTCCTCTCATGAGCCCAAACAAGTCTCTAAAAGCATGAGTTTGCAACTACTTTACTTTTGGAGAAAATTCAAAACATTCATTATTCAATAGGGCCCAAACTATCAAAAACCAGCGGTTTCAATGAACACACATTTCTTGGTAGAATCATGCAGGACTGAAATTTTTGATGTTTTTCTACTCCTCTCATGAGCCCAAACAAGTCTCTAAAAGCATGAGTTTGCAACTACTTTACTTTTGGAGAAAATTCAAAACATTCATTATTCAATAGAGCCCAATAGCAAAAACCAGCGTTTTGAATGAAGAATCACATTTCTTGGTAGAATCATGCAGGATTGAAATTTTTGATGGTTTTTTACTCCTCTCAACAGCCCAAACAAGTTTCTAAAAGGATGAGTTTGCAACTACTTTACTTTTGGAGAAAATTCAAAACATTCATTATTCAATAGGGCCCAAACTATCAAAAACCAGCGGTTTCAATGAACACACATTTCTTGGTAGAATCATGCAGGACTGAAATTTTTGATGTTTTTCTACTCCTCTCATGAGCCCAAACAGGTCTCTAAAAGCATGAGTTTGCAACTACTTTACTTTTGGAGAAAATTCAAAACATTCATTATTCAATAGGGCCCAAACTATCAAAAACCAGCGGTTTGAATGAACACACATTTCTTGGTAGAATCATGCAGGACTGAAATTTTTGATGTTTTTCTACTCCTCTCATGAGCCCAAACAAGTCTCTAAAAGCATGAGTTTGCAACTACTTTACTTTTGGAGAAAATTCAAAACATTCACTATTCAATAGAGCCCAATAGCAAAAATCAGGTTTTGAATGAAGAATCACATTTCTTGGTAAAATCATGCAGGATTGAAATTTTTGATGGTTTTTTACTCCTCTCAACAGCCCAAACAAGTTTCTAAAAGGATGAGTTTGCAACTACTTTACTTTTGTAGAAAATTCAAAACATTCATTATTCAATAGGGCCCAAACTATCAAAAACCAGCGGTTTCAATGAACACACATTTCTTGGTAGAATCATGCAGGACTGAAATTTTTGATGTTTTTCTACTCCTCTTATGAGCCCAAACAAGTCTCTAAAAGCATGAGTTTGCAACTACTTTACTTTTGGAGAAAATTCAAAACATTCATTATTCAATAGAGCCCAATAGCAAAAACCAGCGTTTTGAATGAAGAATCACATTTCTTGGTAGAATCATGCAGGATTGAAATTTTTGATGGTTTTTTACTCCTCTCAACAGCCCAAACAAGTTTCTAAAAGGATGAGTTTGCAACTACTTTACTTTTGGAGAAAATTCAAAACATTCATTATTCAATAGGGCCCAAACTATCAAAAACCAGCGGTTTCAATGAACACACATTTCTTGGTAGAATCATGCAGGACTGAAATTTTTGATGTTTTTCTACTCCTCTCATGAGCCCAAACAAGTCTCTAAAAGCATGAGTTTGCAACTACTTTACTTTTGGAGAAAATTCAAAACATTCATTATTCAATAGAGCCCAATAGCAAAAACCAGCGTTTTGAATGAAGAATCACATTTCTTGGTAGAATCATGCAGGATTGAAATTTTTGATGGTTTTTTACTCCTCTCAACAGCCCAAACAAGTTTCTAAAAGGATGAGTTTGCAACTACTTTACTTTTGGAGAAAATTCAAAACATTCATTATTCAATAGGGCCCAAACTATCAAAAACCAGCGGTTTCAATGAACACACATTTCTTGGTAGAATCATGCAGGACTGAAATTTTTGATGTTTTTCTACTCCTCTCATGAGCCCAAACAGGTCTCTAAAAGCATGAGTTTGCAACTACTTTACTTTTGGAGAAAATTCAAAACATTCATTATTCAATAGGGCCCAAACTATCAAAAACCAGCGGTTTGAATGAACACACATTTCTTGGTAGAATCATGCAGGACTGAAATTTTTGATGTTTTTCTACTCCTCTCATGAGCCCAAACAAGTCTCTAAAAGCATGAGTTTGCAACTACTTTACTTTTGGAGAAAATTCAAAACATTCACTATTCAATAGAGCCCAATAGCAAAAATCAGGTTTTGAATGAAGAATCACATTTCTTGGTAAAATCATGCAGGATTGAAATTTTTGATGGTTTTTTACTCCTCTCAACAGCCCAAACAAGTTTCTAAAAGGATGAGTTTGCAACTACTTTACTTTTGGAGAAAATTCAAAACATTCATTATTCAATAGGGCCCAAACTATCAAAAACCAGCGGTTTCAATGAACACACATTTCTTGGTAGAATCATGCAGGACTGAAATTTTTGATGTTTTTCTACTCCTCTCATGAGCCCAAACAAGTCTCTAAAAGCATGAGTTTGCAACTACTTTACTTTTGGAGAAAATTCAAAACATTCATTATTCAATAGAGCCCAATAGCAAAAACCAGCGTTTTGAATGAAGAATCACATTTCTTGGTAGAATCATGCAGGATTGAAATTTTTGATGGTTTTTTACTCCTCTCAACAGCCCAAACAAGTTTCTAAAAGGATGAGTTTGCAACTACTTTACTTTTGGAGAAAATTCAAAACATTCATTATTCAATAGGGCCCAAACTATCAAAAACCAGCGGTTTCAATGAACACACATTTCTTGGTAGAATCATGCAGGACTGAAATTTTTGATGTTTTTCTACTCCTCTCATGAGCCCAAACAAGTCTCTAAAAGCATGAGTTTGCAACTACTTTACTTTTGGAGAAAATTCAAAACATTCATTATTCAATAGGGCCCAAACTATCAAAAACCAGCGGTTTGAATGAACACACATTTCTTGGTAGAATCATGCAGGACTGAAATTTTTGATGTTTTTCTACTCCTCTCAACAGCCCAAACAAGTTTCTAAAAGGATGAGTTTGCAACTACTTTACTTTTGGAGAAAATTCAAAACATTCATTATTCAATAGGGCCCAAACTATCAAAAACCAGCGGTTTCAATGAACACACATTTCTTGGTAGAATCATGCAGGACTGAAATTTTTGATGTTTTTCTACTCCTCTCATGAGCCCAAACAAGTCTCTAAAAGCATGAGTTTGCAACTACTTTACTTTTGGAGAAAATTCAAAACATTCATTATTCAATAGGGCCCAAACTATCAAAAACCAGCGGTTTGAATGAACACACATTTCTTGGTAGAATCATGCAGGACTGAAATTTTTGATGTTTTTCTACTCCTCTCATGAGCCCAAACAAGTCTCTAAAAGCATGAGTTTGCAACTACTTTACTTTTGGAGAAAATTCAAAACATTCACTATTCAATAGAGCCCAATAGCAAAAATCAGGTTTTGAATGAAGAATCACATTTCTTGGTAAAATCATGCAGGATTGAAATTTTTGATGGTTTTTTACTCCTCTCAACAGCCCAAACAAGTTTCTAAAAGGATGAGTTTGCAACTACTTTACTTTTGGAGAAAATTCAAAACATTCATTATTCAATAGGGCCCAAACTATCAAAAACCTGCGGTTTCAATGAACACACATTTCTTGGTAGAATCATGCAGGACTGAAATTTTTGATGTTTTTCTACTCCTCTCATGAGCCCAAACAAGTCTCTAAAAGCATGAGTTTGCAACTACTTTACTTTTGGAGAAAATTCAAAACATTCATTATTCAATAGAGCCCAATAGCAAAAACCAGCGTTTTGAATGAAGAATCACATTTCTTGGTAGAATCATGCAGGATTGAAATTTTTGATGGTTTTTTACTCCTCTCAACAGCCCAAACAAGTTTCTAAAAGGATGAGTTTGCAACTACTTTACTTTTGGAGAAAATTCAAAACATTCATTATTCAATAGGGCCCAAACTATCAAAAACCAGCGGTTTCAATGAACACACATTTCTTGGTAGAATCATGCAGGACTGAAATTTTTGATGTTTTTCTACTCCTCTCATGAGCCCAAACAAGTCTCTAAAAGCATGAGTTTGCAACTACTTTACTTTTGGAGAAAATTCAAAACATTCATTATTCAATAGGGTCCAAACTATCAAAAACCAGCGGTTTGAATGAACACACATTTCTTGGTAGAATCATGCAGGACTGAAATTTTTGATGTTTTTCTACTCCTCTCAACAGCCCAAACAAGTTTCTAAAAGGATGAGTTTGCAACTACTTTACTTTTGGAGAAAATTCAAAACATTCATTATTCAATAGGGCCCAAACTATCAAAAACCAGCGGTTTCAATGAACACACATTTCTTGGTAGAATCATGCAGGACTGAAATTTTTGATGTTTTTCTACTCCTCTCATGAGCCCAAACAAGTCTCTAAAAGCATGAGTTTGCAACTACTTTACTTTTGGAGAAAATTCAAAACATTCATTATTCAATAGAGCCCAATAGCAAAAACCAGCGTTTTGAATGAAGAATCACATTTCTTGGTAGAATCATGCAGGATTGAAATTTTTGATGGTTTTTTACTCCTCTCAACAGCCCAAACAAGTTTCTAAAAGGATGAGTTTGCAACTACTTTACTTTTGGAGAAAATTCAAAACATTCATTATTCAATAGGGCCCAAACTATCAAAAACCAGCGGTTTCAATGAACACACATTTCTTGGTAGAATCATACAGGACTGAAATTTTTGATGTTTTTCTACTCCTCTCATGAGCCCAAACAAGTCTCTAAAAGCATGAGTTTGCAACTACTTTACTTTTGGAGAAAATTCAAAACATTCATTATTCAATAGGGCCCAAACTATCAAAAACCAGCGGTTTCAATGAACACACATTTCTTGGTAGAATCATGCAGGACTGAAATTTTTGATGTTTTTCTACTCCTCTCATGAGCCCAAACAAGTCTCTAAAAGCATGAGTTTGCAACTACTTTACTTTTGGAGAAAATTCAAAACATTCATTATTCAATAGAGCCCAATAGCAAAAACCAGCGTTTTGAATGAAGAATCACATTTCTTGGTAGAATCATGCAGGATTGAAATTTTTGATGGTTTTTTACTCCTCTCAACAGCCCAAACAAGTTTCTAAAAGGATGAGTTTGCAACTACTTTACTTTTGGAGAAAATTCAAAACATTCATTATTCAATAGGGCCCAAACTATCAAAAACCAGCCGTTTCAATGAACACACATGTTTTGGTAGAATCATGCAGGACTGAAATTTTTGATGTTTTTCTACTCATCTCATGAGCCCAAACAAGTCTCTAAAAGCATGAGTTTGCAACTACTTTACTTTTGGAGAAAATTCAAAACATTCACTATTCAATAGAGCCCAATAGCAAAAATCAGGTTTTGAATGAAGAATCACATTTCTTGGTAAAATCATGCAGGATTGAAATTTTTGATGGTTTTTTACTCCTCTCAACAGCCCAAACAAGTTTCTAAAAGGATGAGTTTGCAACTACTTTACTTTTGGAGAAAATTCAAAACATTCATTATTCAATAGGGCCCAAACTATCAAAAACCAGCGGTTTCAATGAACACACATTTCTTGGTAGAATCATGCAGGACTGACATTTTTGATGTTTTTCTACTCCTCTCATGAGCCCAAACTAGTCTCTAAAAGCATGAGTTTGCAACTACTTTACTTTTGGAGAAAATTCAAAACATTCACTATTCAATAGAGCCCAATAGCAAAAATCAGGTTTTGAATGAAGAATCACATTTCTTGGTAAAATCATGCAGGATTGAAATTTTTGATGGTTTTTTACTCCTCTCAACAGCCCAAACAAGTTTCTAAAAGGATGAGTTTGCAACTACTTTACTTTTGGAGAAAATTCAAAACATTCATTATTCAATAGGGCCCAAACTATCAAAAACCAGCGGTTTCAATGAACACACATTTCTTGGTAGAATCATGCAGGACTGAAATTTTTGATGTTTTTCTACTCCTCTCATGAGCCCAAACAAGTCTCTAAAAGCATGAGTTTGCAACTACTTTACTTTTGGAGAAAATTCAAAACATTCATTATTCAATAGAGCCCAATAGCAAAAACCAGCGTTTTGAATGAAGAATCACATTTCTTGGTAGAATCATGCAGGATTGAAATTTTTGATGGTTTTTTACTCCTCTCAACAGCCCAAACAAGTTTCTAAAAGGATGAGTTTGCAACTACTTTACTTTTGGAGAAAATTCAAAACATTCATTATTCAATAGGGCCCAAACTATCAAAAACCAGCGGTTTCAATGAACACACATTTCTTGGTAGAATCATGCAGGACTGAAATTTTTGATGTTTTTCTACTCCTCTCATGAGCCCAAACTAGTCTCTAAAAGCATGAGTTTGCAACTACTTTACTTTTGGAGAAAATTCAAAACATTCACTATTCAATAGAGCCCAATAGCAAAAATCAGGTTTTGAATGAAGAATCACATTTCTTGGTAAAATCATGCAGGATTGAAATTTTTGATGGTTTTTTACTCCTCTCAACAGCCCAAACAAGTTTCTAAAAGGATGAGTTTGCAACTACTTTACTTTTGGAGAAAATTCAAAACATTCATTATTCAATAGGGCCCAAACTATCAAAAACCAGCGGTTTCAATGAACACACATTTCTTGGTAGAATCATGCAGGACTGAAATTTTTGATGTTTTTCTACTCCTCTCATGAGCCCAAACAAGTCTCTAAAAGCATGAGTTTGCAACTACTTTACTTTTGGAGAAAATTCAAAACATTCATTATTCAATAGAGCCCAATAGCAAAAACCAGCGTTTTGAATGAAGAATCACATTTCTTGGTAGAATCATGCAGGATTGAAATTTTTGATGGTTTTTTACTCCTCTCAACAGCCCAAACAAGTTTCTAAAAGGATGAGTTTGCAACTACTTTACTTTTGGAGAAAATTCAAAACATTCATTATTCAATAGGGCCCAAACTATCAAAAACCAGCGGTTTCAATGAACACACATTTCTTGGTAGAATCATGCAGGACTGAAATTTTTGATGTTTTTCTACTCCTCTCATGAGCCCAAACAAGTCTCTAAAAGCATGAGTTTGCAACTACTTTACTTTTGGAGAAAATTCAAAACATTCATTATTCAATAGGGCCCAAACTATCAAAAACCAGCGGTTTGAATGAACACACATTTCTTGGTAGAATCATGCAGGACTGAAATTTTTGATGTTTTTCTACTCCTCTCATGAGCCCAAACAAGTCTCTAAAAGCATGAGTTTGCAACTACTTTACTTTTGGAGAAAATTCAAAACATTCATTATTCAATAGAGCCCAATAGCAAAAACCAGCGTTTTGAATGAAGAATCACATTTCTTGGTAGAATCATGCAGGATTGAAATTTTTGATGGTTTTTTACTCCTCTCAACAGCCCAAACAAGTTTCTAAAAGGATGAGTTTGCAACTACTTTACTTTTGGAGAAAATTCAAAACATTCATTATTCAATAGGGCCCAAACTATCAAAAACCAGCCGTTTCAATGAACACACATGTCTTGGTAGAATCATGCAGGACTGAAATTTTTGATGTTTTTCTACTCATCTCATGAGCCCAAACAAGTCTCTAAAAGCATGAGTTTGCAACTACTTTACTTTTGGAGAAAATTCAAAACATTCACTATTCAATAGAGCCCAATAGCAAAAATCAGGTTTTGAATGAAGAATCACATTTCTTGGTAGAATCATGCAGGATTGAAATTTTTGATGGTTTTTTACTCCTCTCAACAGCCCAAACAAGTTTCTAAAAGGATGAGTTTGCAACTACTTTACTTTTGGAGAAAATTCAAAACATTCATTATTCAATAGGGCCCAAACTATCAAAAACCAGCGGTTTCAATGAACACACATTTCTTGGTAGAATCATGCAGGACTGAAATTTTTGATGTTTTTCTACTCCTCTCATGAGCCCAAACTAGTCTCTAAAAGCATGAGTTTGCAACTACTTTACTTTTGGAGAAAATTCAAAACATTCACTATTCAATAGAGCCCAATAGCAAAAATCAGGTTTTGAATGAAGAATCACATTTCTTGGTAAAATCATGCAGGATTGAAATTTTTGATGGTTTTTTACTCCTCTCAACAGCCCAAACAAGTTTCTAAAAGGATGAGTTTGCAACTACTTTACTTTTGGAGAAAATTCAAAACATTCATTATTCAATAGGGCCCAAACTATCAAAAACCAGCGGTTTCAATGAACACACATTTCTTGGTAGAATCATGCAGGACTGAAATTTTTGATGTTTTTCTACTCCTCTCATGAGCCCAAACAAGTCTCTAAAAGCATGAGTTTGCAACTACTTTACTTTTGGAGAAAATTCAAAACATTCATTATTCAATAGAGCCCAATAGCAAAAACCAGCGTTTTGAATGAAGAATCACATTTCTTGGTAGAATCATGCAGGATTGAAATTTTTGATGGTTTTTTACTCCTCTCAACAGCCCAAACAAGTTTCTAAAAGGATGAGTTTGCAACTACTTTACTTTTGGAGAAAATTCAAAACATTCATTATTCAATAGGGCCCAAACTATCAAAAACCAGCGGTTTCAATGAACACACATTTCTTGGTAGAATCATGCAGGACTGAAATTTTTGATGTTTTTCTACTCCTCTCATGAGCCCAAACAAGTCTCTAAAAGCATGAGTTTGCAACTACTTTACTTTTGGAGAAAATTCAAAACATTCATTATTCAATAGAGCCCAATAGCAAAAACCAGCGTTTTGAATGAAGAATCACATTTCTTGGTAGAATCATGCAGGATTGAAATTTTTGATGGTTTTTTACTCCTCTCAACAGCCCAAACAAGTTTCTAAAAGGATGAGTTTGCAACTACTTTACTTTTGGAGAAAATTCAAAACATTCATTATTCAATAGGGCCCAAACTATCAAAAACCAGCGGTTTCAATGAACACACATTTCTTGGTAGAATCATGCAGGACTGAAATTTTTGATGTTTTTCTACTCCTCTCATGAGCCCAAACAAGTCTCTAAAAGCATGAGTTTGCAACTACTTTACTTTTGGAGAAAATTCAAAACATTCATTATTCAATAGAGCCCAATAGCAAAAACCAGCGTTTTGAATGAAGAATCACATTTCTTGGTAGAATCATGCAGGATTGAAATTTTTGATGGTTTTTTACTCCTCTCAACAGCCCAAACAAGTTTCTAAAAGGATGAGTTTGCAACTACTTTACTTTTGGAGAAAATTCAAAACATTCATTATTCAATAGGGCCCAAACTATCAAAAACCAGCGGTTTCAATGAACACACATTTCTTGGTAGAATCATGCAGGACTGACATTTTTGATGTTTTTCTACTCCTCTCATGAGCCCAAACAAGTCTCTAAAAGCATGAGTTTGCAACTACTTTACTTTTGGAGAAAATTCAAAACATTCATTATTCAATAGGGCCCAAACTATCAAAAACCAGCGGTTTGAATGAACACACATTTCTTGGTAGAATCATGCAGGACTGAAATTTTTGATGTTTTTCTACTCCTCTCATGAGCCCAAACAAGTCTCTAAAAGCATGAGTTTGCAACTACTTTACTTTTGGAGAAAATTCAAAACATTCATTATTCAATAGAGCCCAATAGCAAAAACCAGCGTTTTGAATGAAGAATCACATTTCTTGGTAGAATCATGCAGGATTGAAATTTTTGATGGTTTTTTACTCCTCTCAACAGCCCAAACAAGTTTCTAAAAGGATGAGTTTGCAACTACTTTACTTTTGGAGAAAATTCAAAACATTCATTATTCAATAGGGCCCAAACTATCAAAAACCAGCGGTTTCAATGAACACACATGTCTTGGTAGAATCATGCAGGACTGAAATTTTTGATGTTTTTCTACTCATCTCATGAGCCCAAACAAGTCTCTAAAAGCATGAGTTTGCAACTACTTTACTTTTGGAGAAAATTCAAAACATTCACTATTCAATAGAGCCCAATAGCAAAAATCAGGTTTTGAATGAAGAATCACATTTCTTGGTAGAATCATGCAGGATTGAAATTTTTGATGGTTTTTTACTCCTCTCAACAGCCCAAACAAGTTTCTAAAAGGATGAGTTTGCAACTACTTTACTTTTGGAGAAAATTCAAAACATTCATTATTCAATAGGGCCCAAACTATCAAAAACCAGCGGTTTCAATGAACACACATTTCTTGGTAGAATCATGCAGGACTGAAATTTTTGATGTTTTTCTACTCCTCTCATGAGCCCAAACTAGTCTCTAAAAGCATGAGTTTGCAACTACTTTACTTTTGGAGAAAATTCAAAACATTCACTATTCAATAGAGCCCAATAGCAAAAATCAGGTTTTGAATGAAGAATCACATTTCTTGGTAAAATCATGCAGGATTGAAATTTTTGATGGTTTTTTACTCCTCTCAACAGCCCAAACAAGTTTCTAAAAGGATGAGTTTGCAACTACTTTACTTTTGGAGAAAATTCAAAACATTCATTATTCAATAGGGCCCAAACTATCAAAAACCAGCGGTTTCAATGAACACACATTTCTTGGTAGAATCATGCAGGACTGAAATTTTTGATGTTTTTCTACTCCTCTCATGAGCCCAAACAAGTCTCTAAAAGCATGAGTTTGCAACTACTTTACTTTTGGAGAAAATTCAAAACATTCATTATTCAATAGAGCCCAATAGCAAAAACCAGCGTTTTGAATGAAGAATCACATTTCTTGGTAGAATCATGCAGGATTGAAATTTTTGATGGTTTTTTACTCCTCTCAACAGCCCAAACAAGTTTCTAAAAGGATGAGTTTGCAACTACTTTACTTTTGGAGAAAATTCAAAACATTCATTATTCAATAGGGCCCAAACTATCAAAAACCAGCGGTTTCAATGAACACACATTTCTTGGTAGAATCATGCAGGACTGAAATTTTTGATGTTTTTCTACTCCTCTCATGAGCCCAAACAAGTCTCTAAAAGCATGAGTTTGCAACTACTTTACTTTTGGAGAAAATTCAAAACATTCATTATTCAATAGAGCCCAATAGCAAAAACCAGCGTTTTGAATGAAGAATCACATTTCTTGGTAGAATCATGCAGGATTGAAATTTTTGATGGTTTTTTACTCCTCTCAACAGCCCAAACAAGTTTCTAAAAGGATGAGTTTGCAACTACTTTACTTTTGGAGAAAATTCAAAACATTCATTATTCAATAGGGCCCAAACTATCAAAAAACAGCGGTTTCAATGAACACACATTTCTTGGTAGAATCATGCAGGACTGAAATTTTTGATGTTTTTCTACTCCTCTCATGAGCCCAAACAAGTCTCTAAAAGCATGAGTTTGCAACTACTTTACTTTTGGAGAAAATTCAAAACATTCATTATTCAATAGAGCCCAATAGCAAAAACCAGCGTTTTGAATGAAGAATCACATTTCTTGGTAGAATCATGCAGGATTGAAATTTTTGATGGTTTTTTACTCCTCTCAACAGCCCAAACAAGTTTCTAAAAGGATGAGTTTGCAACTACTTTACTTTTGGAGAAAATTCAAAACATTCATTATTCAATAGGGCCCAAACTATCAAAAACCAGCGGTTTCAATGAACACACATTTCTTGGTAGAATCATGCAGGACTGACATTTTTGATGTTTTTCTACTCCTCTCATGAGCCCAAACAAGTCTCTAAAAGCATGAGTTTGCAACTACTTTACTTTTGGAGAAAATTCAAAACATTCATTATTCAATAGGGCCCAAACTATCAAAAACCAGCGGTTTGAATGAACACACATTTCTTGGTAGAATCATGCAGGACTGAAATTTTTGATGTTTTTCTACTCCTCTCATGAGCCCAAACAAGTCTCTAAAAGCATGAGTTTGCAACTACTTTACTTTTGGAGAAAATTCAAAACATTCATTATTCAATAGAGCCCAATAGCAAAAACCAGCGTTTTGAATGAAGAATCACATTTCTTGGTAGAATCATGCAGGATTGAAATTTTTGATGGTTTTTTACTCCTCTCAACAGCCCAAACAAGTTTCTAAAAGGATGAGTTTGCAACTACTTTACTTTTGGAGAAAATTCAAAACATTCATTATTCAATAGGGCCCAAACTATCAAAAACCAGCGGTTTCAATGAACACACATGTCTTGGTAGAATCATGCAGGACTGAAATTTTTGATGTTTTTCTACTCATCTCATGAGCCCAAACAAGTCTCTAAAAGCATGAGTTTGCAACTACTTTACTTTTGGAGAAAATTCAAAACATTCACTATTCAATAGAGCCCAATAGCAAAAATCAGGTTTTGAATGAAGAATCACATTTCTTGGTAGAATCATGCAGGATTGAAATTTTTGATGGTTTTTTACTCCTCTCAACAGCCCAAACAAGTTTCTAAAAGGATGAGTTTGCAACTACTTTACTTTTGGAGAAAATTCAAAACATTCATTATTCAATAGGGCCCAAACTATCAAAAACCAGCGGTTTCAATGAACACACATTTCTTGGTAGAATCATGCAGGACTGAAATTTTTGATGTTTTTCTACTCCTCTCATGAGCCCAAACTAGTCTCTAAAAGCATGAGTTTGCAACTACTTTACTTTTGGAGAAAATTCAAAACATTCACTATTCAATAGAGCCCAATAGCAAAAATCAGGTTTTGAATGAAGAATCACATTTCTTGGTAAAATCATGCAGGATTGAAATTTTTGATGGTTTTTTACTCCTCTCAACAGCCCAAACAAGTTTCTAAAAGGATGAGTTTGCAACTACTTTACTTTTGGAGAAAATTCAAAACATTCATTATTCAATAGGGCCCAAACTATCAAAAACCAGCGGTTTCAATGAACACACATTTCTTGGTAGAATCATGCAGGACTGAAATTTTTGATGTTTTTCTACTCCTCTCATGAGCCCAAACAAGTCTCTAAAAGCATGAGTTTGCAACTACTTTACTTTTGGAGAAAATTCAAAACATTCATTATTCAATAGAGCCCAATAGCAAAAACCAGCGTTTTGAATGAAGAATCACATTTCTTGGTAGAATCATGCAGGATTGAAATTTTTGATGGTTTTTTACTCCTCTCAACAGCCCAAACAAGTTTCTAAAAGGATGAGTTTGCAACTACTTTACTTTTGGAGAAAATTCAAAACATTCATTATTCAATAGGGCCCAAACTATCAAAAACCAGCGGTTTCAATGAACACACATTTCTTGGTAGAATCATGCAGGACTGAAATTTTTGATGTTTTTCTACTCCTCTCATGAGCCCAAACAAGTCTCTAAAAGCATGAGTTTGCAACTACTTTACTTTTGGAGAAAATTCAAAACATTCATTATTCAATAGGGCCCAAACTATCAAAAACCAGCGGTTTGAATGAACACACATTTCTTGGTAGAATCATGCAGGACTGAAATTTTTGATGTTTTTCTACTCCTCTCATGAGCCCAAACAAGTCTCTAAAAGCATGAGTTTGCAACTACTTTACTTTTGGAGAAAATTCAAAACATTCATTATTCAATAGAGCCCAATAGCAAAAACCAGCGTTTTGAATGAAGAATCACATTTCTTGGTAGAATCATGCAGGATTGAAATTTTTGATGGTTTTTTACTCCTCTCAACAGCCCAAACAAGTTTCTAAAAGGATGAGTTTGCAACTACTTTACTTTTGGAGAAAATTCAAAACATTCATTATTCAATAGGGCCCAAACTATCAAAAACCAGCCGTTTCAATGAACACACATGTCTTGGTAGAATCATGCAGGACTGAAATTTTTGATGTTTTTCTACTCATCTCATGAGCCCAAACAAGTCTCTAAAAGCATGAGTTTGCAACTACTTTACTTTTGGAGAAAATTCAAAACATTCACTATTCAATAGAGCCCAATAGCAAAAATCAGGTTTTGAATGAAGAATCACATTTCTTGGTAGAATCATGCAGGATTGAAATTTTTGATGGTTTTTTACTCCTCTCAACAGCCCAAACAAGTTTCTAAAAGGATGAGTTTGCAACTACTTTACTTTTGGAGAAAATTCAAAACATTCATTATTCAATAGGGCCCAAACTATCAAAAACCAGCGGTTTCAATGAACACACATTTCTTGGTAGAATCATGCAGGACTGAAATTTTTGATGTTTTTCTACTCCTCTCATGAGCCCAAACTAGTCTCTAAAAGCATGAGTTTGCAACTACTTTACTTTTGGAGAAAATTCAAAACATTCACTATTCAATAGAGCCCAATAGCAAAAATCAGGTTTTGAATGAAGAATCACATTTCTTGGTAAAATCATGCAGGATTGAAATTTTTGATGGTTTTTTACTCCTCTCAACAGCCCAAACAAGTTTCTAAAAGGATGAGTTTGCAACTACTTTACTTTTGGAGAAAATTCAAAACATTCATTATTCAATAGGGCCCAAACTATCAAAAACCAGCGGTTTCAATGAACACACATTTCTTGGTAGAATCATGCAGGACTGAAATTTTTGATGTTTTTCTACTCCTCTCATGAGCCCAAACAAGTCTCTAAAAGCATGAGTTTGCAACTACTTTACTTTTGGAGAAAATTCAAAACATTCATTATTCAATAGAGCCCAATAGCAAAAACCAGCGTTTTGAATGAAGAATCACATTTCTTGGTAGAATCATGCAGGATTGAAATTTTTGATGGTTTTTTACTCCTCTCAACAGCCCAAACAAGTTTCTAAAAGGATGAGTTTGCAACTACTTTACTTTTGGAGAAAATTCAAAACATTCATTATTCAATAGGGCCCAAACTATCAAAAACCAGCGGTTTCAATGAACACACATTTCTTGGTAGAATCATGCAGGACTGAAATTTTTGATGTTTTTCTACTCCTCTCATGAGCCCAAACAAGTCTCTAAAAGCATGAGTTTGCAACTACTTTACTTCTGGAGAAAATTCAAAACATTCATTATTCAATAGAGCCCAATAGCAAAAACCAGCGTTTTGAATGAAGAATCACATTTCTTGGTAGAATCATGCAGGATTGAAATTTTTGATGGTTTTTTACTCCTCTCAACAGCCCAAACAAGTTTCTAAAAGGATGAGTTTGCAACTACTTTACTTTTGGAGAAAATTCAAAACATTCATTATTCAATAGGGCCCAAACTATCAAAAACCAGCGGTTTCAATGAACACACATTTCTTGGTAGAATCATGCAGGACTGAAATTTTTGATGTTTTTCTACTCCTCTCATGAGCCCAAACAAGTCTCTAAAAGCATGAGTTTGCAACTACTTTACTTTTGGAGAAAATTCAAAACATTCATTATTCAATAGAGCCCAATAGCAAAAACCAGCGTTTTGAATGAAGAATCACATTTCTTGGTAGAATCATGCAGGATTGAAATTTTTGATGGTTTTTTACTCCTCTCAACAGCCCAAACAAGTTTCTAAAAGGATGAGTTTGCAACTACTTTACTTTTGGAGAAAATTCAAAACATTCATTATTCAATAGGGCCCAAACTATCAAAAACCAGCGGTTTCAATGAACACACATTTCTTGGTAGAATCATGCAGGACTGAAATTTTTGATGTTTTTCTACTCCTCTCATGAGCCCAAACAAGTCTCTAAAAGCATGAGTTTGCAACTACTTTACTTTTGGAGAAAATTCAAAACATTCATTATTCAATAGAGCCCAATAGCAAAAACCAGCGTTTTGAATGAAGAATCACATTTCTTGGTAGAATCATGCAGGATTGAAATTTTTGATGGTTTTTTACTCCTCTCAACAGCCCAAACAAGTTTCTAAAAGGATGAGTTTGCAACTACTTTACTTTTGGAGAAAATTCAAAACATTCATTATTCAATAGGGCCCAAACTATCAAAAACCAGCGGTTTCAATGAACACACATTTCTTGGTAGAATCATGCAGGACTGACATTTTTGATGTTTTTCTACTCCTCTCATGAGCCCAAACAAGTCTCTAAAAGCATGAGTTTGCAACTACTTTACTTTTGGAGAAAATTCAAAACATTCATTATTCAATAGGGCCCAAACTATCAAAAACCAGCGGTTTGAATGAACACACATTTCTTGGTAGAATCATGCAGGACTGAAATTTTTGATGTTTTTCTACTCCTCTCATGAGCCCAAACAAGTCTCTAAAAGCATGAGTTTGCAACTACTTTACTTTTGGAGAAAATTCAAAACATTCATTATTCAATAGAGCCCAATAGCAAAAACCAGCGTTTTGAATGAAGAATCACATTTCTTGGTAGAATCATGCAGGATTGAAATTTTTGATGGTTTTTTACTCCTCTCAACAGCCCAAACAAGTTTCTAAAAGGATGAGTTTGCAACTACTTTACTTTTGGAGAAAATTCAAAACATTCATTATTCAATAGGGCCCAAACTATCAAAAACCAGCGGTTTCAATGAACACACATGTCTTGGTAGAATCATGCAGGACTGAAATTTTTGATGTTTTTCTACTCATCTCATGAGCCCAAACAAGTCTCTAAAAGCATGAGTTTGCAACTACTTTACTTTTGGAGAAAATTCAAAACATTCACTATTCAATAGAGCCCAATAGCAAAAATCAGGTTTTGAATGAAGAATCACATTTCTTGGTAGAATCATGCAGGATTGAAATTTTTGATGGTTTTTTACTCCTCTCAACAGCCCAAACAAGTTTCTAAAAGGATGAGTTTGCAACTACTTTACTTTTGGAGAAAATTCAAAACATTCATTATTCAATAGGGCCCAAACTATCAAAAACCAGCGGTTTGAATGAACACACATTTCTTGGTAGAATCATGCAGGACTGAAATTTTTGATGTTTTTCTACTCCTCTCATGAGCCCAAACAAGTCTCTAAAAGCATGAGTTTGCAACTACTTTACTTTTGGAGAAAATTCAAAACATTCATTATTCAATAGAGCCCAATAGCAAAAACCAGCGTTTTGAATGAAGAATCACATTTCTTGGTAGAATCATGCAGGATTGAAATTTTTGATGGTTTTTTACTCCTCTCAACAGCCCAAACAAGTTTCTAAAAGGATGAGTTTGCAACTACTTTACTTTTGGAGAAAATTCAAAACATTCATTATTCAATAGGGCCCAAACTATCAAAAACCAGCGGTTTCAATGAACACACATGTCTTGGTAGAATCATGCAGGACTGAAATTTTTGATGTTTTTCTACTCATCTCATGAGCCCAAACAAGTCTCTAAAAGCATGAGTTTGCAACTACTTTACTTTTGGAGAAAATTCAAAACATTCACTATTCAATAGAGCCCAATAGCAAAAATCAGGTTTTGAATGAAGAATCACATTTCTTGGTAGAATCATGCAGGATTGAAATTTTTGATGGTTTTTTACTCCTCTCAACAGCCCAAACAAGTTTCTAAAAGGATGAGTTTGCAACTACTTTACTTTTGGAGAAAATTCAAAACATTCATTATTCAATAGGGCCCAAACTATCAAAAACCAGCGGTTTCAATGAACACACATTTCTTGGTAGAATCATGCAGGACTGAAATTTTTGATGTTTTTCTACTCCTCTCATGAGCCCAAACTAGTCTCTAAAAGCATGAGTTTGCAACTACTTTACTTTTGGAGAAAATTCAAAACATTCACTATTCAATAGAGCCCAATAGCAAAAATCAGGTTTTGAATGAAGAATCACATTTCTTGGTAAAATCATGCAGGATTGAAATTTTTGATGGTTTTTTACTCCTCTCAACAGCCCAAACAAGTTTCTAAAAGGATGAGTTTGCAACTACTTTACTTTTGGAGAAAATTCAAAACATTCATTATTCAATAGGGCCCAAACTATCAAAAACCAGCGGTTTCAATGAACACACATTTCTTGGTAGAATCATGCAGGACTGAAATTTTTGATGTTTTTCTACTCCTCTCATGAGCCCAAACAAGTCTCTAAAAGCATGAGTTTGCAACTACTTTACTTTTGGAGAAAATTCAAAACATTCATTATTCAATAGAGCCCAATAGCAAAAACCAGCGTTTTGAATGAAGAATCACATTTCTTGGTAGAATCATGCAGGATTGAAATTTTTGATGGTTTTTTACTCCTCTCAACAGCCCAAACAAGTTTCTAAAAGGATGAGTTTGCAACTACTTTACTTTTGGAGAAAATTCAAAACATTCATTATTCAATAGGGCCCAAACTATCAAAAACCAGCGGTTTCAATGAACACACATTTCTTGGTAGAATCATGCAGGACTGAAATTTTTGATGTTTTTCTACTCCTCTCATGAGCCCAAACAAGTCTCTAAAAGCATGAGTTTGCAACTACTTTACTTCTGGAGAAAATTCAAAACATTCATTATTCAATAGAGCCCAATAGCAAAAACCAGCGTTTTGAATGAAGAATCACATTTCTTGGTAGAATCATGCAGGACTGAAATTTTTGATGGTTTTTTACTCCTCTCAACAGCCCAAACAAGTTTCTAAAAGGATGAGTTTGCAACTACTTTACTTTTGGAGAAAATTCAAAACATTCATTATTCAATAGGGCCCAAACTATCAAAAACCAGCGGTTTCAATGAACACACATTTCTTGGTAGAATCATGCAGGACTGAAATTTTTGATGTTTTTCTACTCCTCTCATGAGCCCAAACAAGTCTCTAAAAGCATGAGTTTGCAACTACTTTACTTTTGGAGAAAATTCAAAACATTCATTATTCAATAGAGTCCAATAGCAAAAACCAGCGTTTTGAATGAAGAATCACATTTCTTGGTAGAATCATGCAGGATTGAAATTTTTGATGGTTTTTTACTCCTCTCAACAGCCCAAACAAGTTTCTAAAAGGATGAGTTTGCAACTACTTTACTTTTGGAGAAAATTGAAAACATTCATTATTCAATAGGGCCCAAACTATCAAAAACCAGCGGTTTCAATGAACACACATTTCTTGGTAGAATCATGCAGGACTGAAATTTTTGATGTTTTTCTACTCCTCTCATGAGCCCAAACAAGTCTCTAAAAGCATGAGTTTGCAACTACTTTACTTTTGGAGAAAATTCAAAACATTCATTATTCAATAGGGCCCAAACTATCAAAAACCAGCGGTTTGAATGAACACACATTTCTTGGTAGAATCATGCAGGACTGAAATTTTTGATGTTTTTCTACTCCTCTCATGAGCCCAAAC